>NC_088354.1:20205000-20492500 GCF_036884655.1 Musa acuminata AAA Group
ATTAAAGGAATTGGTAAACAGCTATAAAACACTTAATTTCGAAATTCTCTATGCATGAAGGGTTGTTTCATGTATTAGTACTTATTTTGGTGTTTAGGGCTTAGAAAGGACTTTAAAAACTGATGATATTTTGGCAGAAGCTCTCTTGGAGTACTCCCTTAAACTCTGTATCTCTTGGATACATCCTTGAGTGGTAAGTCTTTTGTTTTTAGTTCTATATCCTCGTTTATAATCCTTAGGGTGGTGAACTTTCTGTATCACTTTGTGATTTTAACTTGGTGGTGAGCTATTTTTCAATCTTATTTAAGTTTTATCGTGAGTTCGTGCCTTTTCTATTCGAAACACTCATTCCAACAAATACAACTGTATTGCAACTTTTCTTCAAGAGTTCGTCCTTGTCTACTAGGACTTTTCTATCTGAAATACTCATTCCAGCAAATACAGCTCTACTATCGTTTTTCTGTCAAAATCTATTATACTTTACCCCCCCATTCTACATCACCCCTGGTATCAGGAGCTCCCGACGTGTCCAAGTCAACCAATCTTTAGTCAATCTCAGCATCAAGGTATTTGCAACCTCGAGTCAATCACATCCAACTAGGACAAGTAGGACCACTTGACCAAGTCAGCATTGCCATGCCTTACTTCATCCAAGCAGAATTGATTCTTCCCCATAATATGGCACTCTATGGTAGCTAACGAGGACCTCCACTGAAGCCACATCTCTCTTCTTCCTACCAAATTAGTGATGCACCTTCTTTCCTCCAAGTAGCAGGAGGAATTGCCCTCTTTCTTCTAGGAAGTAACAAAGGTGATGCCCCATGGCAAGCACCAAGGGTTGCCTGATCGGGGTAGATCAATGGTTAGCTTCCATTGTAGTGGTAACAACCCTCTTTCCTCCAATAAGCAAAGACAATGGCTACCTGACCAGCGAAGACTTATGGCTATATTGCATAGCAACAATAGTGGCCTTCTTTCTTGACCAAGTCTGTATCAAGCCCAACAGACACACCAACTAAGGAGTCGCCCAACTTAACCAAGTTGGCGCCACCTTCTTTCCTCCATGCCACGAGGCGACACCTTTCCCTATCGCATGGTGGTTGTAATAGTGAACTTTCTTCCTATCCTATTATGGCCACGATGGCCCTCCATAGCACATGGCAACGTTGCACTCGTGTGGCGACCTTCCTCTCAGTAATACGACCCAAATTAGACGCCACCAATATACTCACCACCATGGTCTGCCGTACCGAAGCGTACCGCCCATACCGGGCGGTACGTACCGGTCCGACAGGTTCTCGGTACGCGGACCGCCCGATACCGCTACAGTGCTACAGTACTATACTGTAGCACTGCTACAGTATAAAAATAATATAAAATTATCGGTACACCAGGGTGTACCGCTCGGTACGCCCTGATGTACCGCTCGGTACACCGGTACTGTACCGTACCGAGCCCGGGTCGAAATTCCGGTACGGTACGGTATGGTGGACCTTGCTCACCACAACCTACTTCCTCACATTATAGCTATCACTACCCGCATTATGCGGCCCTTGTAACTCATGGTTGCAACTTCATCTAATATTATGCCCATAGCTTCACTTGACATCTCATCTAGAATTTCATCCAATAGTTCATAATTTATGATATCTCAAGTCCACTGCATCACTAAGATGACCATGATAGTCCAAGTTTGCATCACTGAAGCAATGTTTGTATACGTCGCGTCTTCATACCAGTCCCTATACGGCCTTCGTGACCAACATGTCTCCCCAGACTTTACCAGACAAAGTGTGGGATGGGCAACATAGACTTCACAACCAACACATCTCCTTGCGGTTAATGATCCTACCTGAGAAAAGTTTAACGATCCCTAGCCGAGAAAAGCGTCTATCATGTCCAAAGGAACCTTTGGAATGAACATGTCTCCCTATGCTAGAAGCATCCCAACTGAGCAAAACATATGATATACCCAAAAGTGGCCTTCACACTAGAATGTGGCCTTCATGGCCAATACGCCTTCCTACGCTAGATGCACCCGAGCCGACACATCCTACGACATGCTCGACATGGCCTTTACGACCAATGTGTCTCCCCACACCCAACGCACCTAGCTAGGCAAAACATGCAACACAACCTTCACGACCAACACATCTCCCCACCCTTAATGAACTCTAACCAAACAAAACGTAAGATGCGTTTGACACAACATTCGCAACCATAGCATCTCCTTGTATTCAAAGCGCCCAACATGGCCCAAACAACCAAGTCATCTCCATCATCCAACATATTCACCTTAGGCAACAACTTTTCAAGCAATCCTTAACCAAGATTTAGTGCATTCTATAGTAACAATAGGTGGGTAAGTAATATGACTAATGTTCCAGGCCAATCAAAAATCAACATATGCAGTCCAATCAACCAACCCTGCCACGTCGGCTATGTTACAAAGGAGAAAATTTCCCTACTCTATAAATAGGATCAACTTGTGTAGTCCAATCAACCAACCCTGCCATGTCAGCTATGTTGCAAAGAAAAAAGTTCCCCTACTCTATAAATAGGAGCCTCTCAAATATGGATTGGTATCTGAAACTTTGTTTTCAGATATGAGGGACTCAACAAAGTCATTCTACTAGAGGTACTCGACTTAACAAAGTCATTCTAGAGGAGCATCCATCTCCACAAAGATCTAGTTCTCAAGACATAATGACCTTTACAAAGTGAGTTAGGTTGATTTGGCTCCGTGACATAAGTCAAAGACTAATTTCGACACTAAATTGCATAAAGCCTAAAGTTCTCCAAAAAAAAAAAAAAAGGAATGTAGTTGGACTTGTGAAGCAACTGCCTAACAAATAGATATCATAAAGGGAGTGAAGGATGAGGGAGATAGCAATAATGGTAGGCAAGAGGCATAGGATGATACACAAAAAATAGAAAAGGACAATTAAAACAAAAAAATCTTAAGGAAAGTTGAAAGTCCTCCGCAATCAAAACATTATTATTTGTTTCATTCTAAAACACTCATGGTAGGCAAGAGGCATAGGATGATACACAAAAAATAGAAAAGGACAATTAAAACAAAAAATCTTAAGGACAATCAAAACATTATTATTTGTTTCATTCTAAAACACTCATGGTTTATCTTATTAATCAATAAGATCACACACACACACACACAATATAAATATCTAACAAAATCGTATCAAATCTTACAATATTGACGATCCTTAACAAAACTAATGACCTCTATGCCTTACCATTCTGTACCGATGTACCAACCAACCATCGATACAATACGTATCGAGGTGTACCGATGTACCATATGTTGGTATGCCTAGGCATACTGACGGTATGGTAAAATACCAAAAATAGCTCCAAATTTTTTTTAAAATAAAAAAAGATTGTATTACAATTTTTAAGTTGGAAATAAATATAAACTTAGTATAATTTTAGCAAAAATAATCTAAATTAGGAAAGAATAGTGACACATCTTTTTCGGGCTTTACGAAGTAACTTTATGGTACGTTCTAGACCTTCCTTCCGTTAATATTGAATTATCTTCAAAAAATTATTTGAATTGCTAAAATATTTTTTAAATAATTTACACTTTAAAATTCAAATGAATCATGTAATCAATCGATAGATATACCTAATTCTACTACCAAAAAGAACGACCGGACTCCACGGGTGATGGATCGAGATCCTCGATCCTATGGAAGTCTAGCTAGAATATAGCTCGGTACGACGAACCCTATTTTTTGACTTATGGAAGTCTACCTAGCTAAGACCAACAGGCTCAAATATCAAAGAAATGCATTCTCGAATATATAACAAGCAATAACAATGAAGATGAAAGTCCCAACAATATCAAAGAAATGCATTCCCGAAGACATATCAAAGAGTGTGTTACAAAATATGTTGAAATAGGAGATTCCTATAAACCAAATTACAACAACAACAAAACTGAAAGTCCAAACTATTTAGGGTCGACTACATAGATCTTTTGCCACCATTGAGATCTGTAAAAGCCCATATGTTTAGTTAAGTTTAGAGTACTTCAATCTTTATTTATAGTTTTTATTAAAGTTTGTTTAGGTCTTCCTCTATCTCTCCTCATACCACTAATGTTAATCATTTCACCTCTTCTGGCTATAGTATCCAAAGGTCTCCTAAGCACATGTCTATACTATCTTAAACGATTTTCTCTCATCTTATCCTGTATCAAGGTAATACTTAGTTGTTTACGAATAGGAGTATTTATTTTCCTAACTTTCCTAGTAACTCCACACATCTATCTCAACATTCTCATCTCGACAACATAAACTTTTTATATTTGTTGTTTCTTAACTACTCAATACTCCGATCTTATTGGCCAAATTAAATAAATATAGACTTTAAGATGTAAGAGAAGGTTAAATAATTAATTAAATCTACTACAATAAGAATATTAAACCCATATCAACCATAACACTTCTCCTAATTAGTCAAAATTTTCATTTTTACATGAACACGAGATGAAATACAATGTTTCCTAGTGGTCCCAAGAGACCTTGTTGGTTGGAAACAAGAGACTTTAGACAATTATGTCATGTGAGTACTAGATCATATTTAACAAGTACAATTTCCGCATTGGTGAAACCACGTTTGCCAAACTCTATTATGCAGCCAAGGACAGGCTAGCATCTAAACATACTACAGCATGGAAGCCAAGTAAATTAAAAAGTTGACGAGACAAAAACAAAGACATTAGATTTTTACAAACTTAAATAATGTTATAAGACAGCAAACTACCTTAAAAAGATAAGATAATGTTGGAGAAACATTGTCGTTACTCGAAACATTTTAGAGAATTTCAAAGTAAAGCTTGAAAGCTTTAAAGAGAGAGTTTCATAATGGAATTTACATTTTAAGTAAATTGGTTTTTTGGTCCAAACTGATAATGTTGAACCTCGGATTTTGATGATGAAGTCAATTGTAAATTGTTTAATCTAATCTATATGTTGAGAAAAATATGCAGGATTAACTACGATGGCAGTAAGACATAAAGCAGGTGTTGTGCCGGAGTCAAGATCGAGATCTCATTGAGAGTTCGAGAGTTCGACGGAAGTCCGGACGTTCGTCAAAAGTTCTGCCGGAACCAACCGAGAAGTCCAGGAGCTTGCCAAAGAAGCTCGTCAAAACTCGCCAAGAAGATCGTCATAAAGTCCAGGAGCTTGCCGAGAGTTCACCGGAACATTGCCGAGAGTTTGTCGGATGTTCGCCGGAAGTATACCGGAAGCTCGCCGAAAGAGCAGTTGACGCACCGGAACAAGCACTGTAAATTATGTCTTAATTATCGCAGTTAGAGCGTAAATTAAGTTAGGACTGGGAGGTAATCCCACTAACTTAATTAGTGGCCAACTAGGCCCTTAACAGGGCCGAATTGAGCACCCAATTCAGCCCCTGAAAACTTGGCCGGCGGTGGCACCGCTTGGAAGGCAGTGCCCCTGGATTTCTGGGCGGTGGTACCGCCAGCAGTAGTGCTGCCAGCGGTGGTACCGCCCCTGTTCGGCAGTGGTACCGCCAAATGTCAGATCAACGACGGTAGTACCGCCCAGTAACGACGATGGTACCGCCAGTACACTGGATTCCAGGGATGTGACACTTTTTGGCTCCAATTTTGAAGCCATTGGGGCCTATAAAAAACCCCACCCTTTTTTACATGAAAGGGCATGAAAGTATTGGCTTAATATTGAATTCTTGAGTCATAAAAGTGTTGTAAAAGTTAGAGTTCTCCTCATTCCTCTCTTAGCCTTGTAACCATCCAAGAAAGAGGAGTGAGACTCGTAAGGGTTGTCTCCTAAACTCGGGAAAAGAAGAAAGTGCTATAAAGAGGTGTTCGGTCGTCACTTATTGAAGGAAGTCCTTTAGTGGACGTCGGTGACCTTGTCGGAGGAGGAATCCAAAAGTGGATGTAGGTCACCTTGACCGAACCACTCTAAATTCCGGTTTGCTTTTTATTTGTGCAATTTACTTTACTGCAAACCTCCTTAATATTCTCTCGCACTTTTACGAAAGCTTTCAAGTTCAACTTCTCTTCGAAACAGATTGAATCGAAACCAGTTTTCTTGGAATCGGTTTTAAACGAAACGAACAATTTTTTGAAATCGCGAAAGTTTTTCGCTACACAATATAGATGCTCATCCTAAGGAGCTAATCATAGGAGATACATCAAAAGGGGTTCAAACTTGTTCTTCTCTTAAGAATTTTTGTACCAACGCCGCTTTTCTCTCTCAAATTGAACCTAAATGCATTGATGAGGCCTTGAAAGATGATTCATGGATTATCGCAATGCAAGAAGAGTTGAATCAATTTGAGAGAAATGAAGTGTGTAAGCTTGTTCCTAGGCCAAATAACCATTTAGTTTTTGGTACTAAATGGGTCTTTAGAAACAAGCAAGATGAATTTGGTATCGTAGTTCGAAACAAGGCTAGATTAGTGGCCAAGGGTTTCAACCAAAGTGAAGGTATCGATTATGAAGAAACCTTCGCTCATGTGGCACGATTAGAAGCCATAAGGATGCTCTTTGCCTCTTCTAGTAGTAATAATTTTAAGTTATTCCAAATGGATATTAAACGTGCTTTTCTTAATGGTTTTATTTCCGAAAAAGTTTATGTTGAACAACCTCCTGGATTTAAAAATGATAATCTCCCTAATCATGTGTTTAAATTGACTAAAGCTCTCTATGGATTGAAACAAGCCCGGTATGAAAGATTTAGCTCATTTCTTATCCAAAATAATTTCTCTAAAGGCAAGGTCGATACTACATTGTTTATCAAAAACTTTAAAAATAAGTTTCTTATTGTTCAAATTTATGTTGATGATACTATTTTCAGTTCCACGAATAAATCTCTATGTGAATCATTTACTCAAATTATAAATCTTAAATTTGAAATGAGTTTGAAGGGGTAATTAACTTTCTTTTTAGGCTTACAAATCAAACAACTAAGTAATGTCATTTTTTTAGTCAAACAAAATATGCTTTAGATTTACTAAAAAGGTTTAATATGGATAGCTCAAAGGCTATCAATACTCCTATGAGTACCTCCACTAAGTTAGACAATGATGAAAGTGTAGAAAGCTTTGATCAAAAAGCTTATAGGGGTATGATAGGAAGTTTACTATAACTCACCGCAACTAAACCGGATATCATGTTTAGTGTAGGACTTTGTGCTAGGTTTCAATATAATCCTAAGATATCTCATCTTAAAGCAGTTAATAAAATTCTTAGATATCTTAAAGATACCACTAATCTAGGATTATGGTATCCAAAATCCGAGAACTTTGAACTAATTGCTTATGCTGATGCGGATTTTACCAGATGTAGATTAGATAGAAAAAACACATCCAGAATATGTCAATTTTTAGGACACTCACTTGTTTTTTGGTCTTCCAAGAAACAAAACTTGGTTACACTATCTACAACCGAAGCTGAGTACATTACAGCTAGTGCATGTTGTGCACAAGTTGTGTATATGAAAAACACTTTAGAGGATTATAAGATTCATCTTAAAAACATTCCTATAAAATGTAATAACATAAGTGTAATATGTTTAACAAAAAATCGTATTCAACACTCTAGAACTAAACATATTGATATTAGGCATCACTTTATACGAGATCATGTTAATAATCATGATGTAATCTTAGAGTTTCTTGATACGAAACATCAATTAGCGGATATTTTTACAAAGCCTTCAAGTGAAGAACAATTTGATTTTATTAGAAAAGAATTAGGAATGTTAATTTGTTCGAATGCATGAATTTGTTAAATTTTGTTTTCGGACTTTCTTAATTCCATGGATCACTCACTTAAATCATGATCTTATAGTATGCGCCAATGTCTGCCGTACCGAAGCGTACCGCCATTACCGGGCTGTACGTACCGGTCCGACAGGTTATTAGTACGCGGACCGCCCAGTACCGCTATAGTGCTACAGCACTATACTGTAGCACTGCTACAGTATGAAAAGTAAAAAATAAAAAATTATTCGTTACACCAGGGCATACCGCTATAGTGCTCCAGTACTATACTGAGCCATATGCATTTTTCCATACGAGTTTTATATGATCTTTGAGTACGAATCTTCTCCTCTTATGATGCGAATTTTATATAATGATGTAAATAAGATGCTTACTTAGATGTTATAACTCTTACTTTGATGTCAAAACTCTGTGTTGAAAATTTTATGATGCTGTGATCTCTATATCATACAAATGATGCATTATCGGATTCTTAATATTGTGAACTTTTGAATACCACAATACAATAATAATGATATGTCATGCAAAGAGTGATGAAAGGCTATGCCGAAACATTTTATCGTGCATAAAGTGATTGTGCATTTAAATATCTTGATGTTTGATACATGGAAATCATTGACAAATCCATCTCTCACGGATTTTACTCTTATGAATTTTTAATGAGAAATAGATTTGATGTAATGCTCTTCTTACTATGAAGTTTTATTCGTGAATTTCTCCTTTATGTGATACTCCTCTCCTATGAATTCTTCCTTATTCTTCTCATGAAAAATGAAGGAATTCCAATGGATATCTTAATCCTTGAAAGATTGGATATCTTAATCCTTAAAAGATAATTTTTTGTGTGTGATAATTATTTGCAAGATTGAGGATTTGATTTCATATGGATATTTCGATCCTTTTCATGAATCCCTTCTCTTTGTCAAAATGAAAGCATGTTTTAACGAAAACTTATTTATCGTTTTTGACTTCATTCAAATCATTTCACAAATTTAGTTTTTAATGGATTCCCTCCTTACCTTCTTTCCTCTTCTTCATGTAAAATTATGATGACAAAGGGGGAGAAGTTGATGGAATCTATCACTTTAATGTTGATAACATTAAATGATGAGAACTTTTGAGTGTGAAACTTGCTTGAATTTTTTTTACCACACTTGCATTATTGAATTGTTCTCCTTTTTGTTGATGACAAAGGGGGAAAAATAACACCAAAATGTGATAAATTGATGACAAATGTATGCAATGTATTTCATCATATATACTTGAAATGTTTGCTTGATAAATTTTTTTCATTATGATAAGATATCTAGAGCTTAACTCACTATTTTACAATTGATATCTGTTAGAATCCTTGCAGATTCTAAACTTGGGGTTGATCTCTTTAGGGGATCGGCCTCCTTGGAACTCTATAGGGGTTCCTCCCTCCAAGTTGCTGCTCAAAGGCTGTAGAAAAGATTCATATATTACTTATGAAAAGAGAAGGAATACATGGCTATTTATAGGGCTTCTAAACCCTAACTCCTAATAGGACTCCTACTTAAGACTCTTACTTCTAACCAACTCCTAATAAGACTCCTACTCAAGAGTCCTATTCCCTTACAACTCCTAATTCTTCTCTAAGAAAAAAAACCTCCTACATGAATGCCCCTCTCAATTAGGACTCTCCTAGCTAGAGTCCTAACAGAATGTCCCTCTCAATTAGGACTCTCCTAGCTAGAGTCCTAACATTTTTACATGAATGTCCCTATCAATTAGGACTCTCCAAGCTAGAGTCCTAACAGACCCGCCCTCTTCAAATCAGCCTTGTCCTCGAGGCTGATGATTCATGAATTCTGGGAATTTGATCTTCAAGTCGTCATAGTTCTCCCAAGTGACATCTTCTATTGGTAGGTTCGCCCACTGCATTAGCACTTCATTAGTGGGTCATCGTCGTCGAGTCACGATCCGTCGATCAATAATGGCACTTGGCTGGGTCTGGAGTTCTCTTTGGGTAGTCATATTTGGTGGGTGGCTTTGGGCTGTCTCCAAGCACCTGTTTAAAACTTCCGGCTAGCTGTTAGTTTGTGGGTGATATATCGTACTCCTTTTCAATTTAGTACCCTGTATATGGAATAACTTTGTCTAAAATCTGCTCTTGAAGATGCAAGTAGAATTTGTCACAAGCACAATGCGTCCCTTATAGTGTAATTCTTTTGAGTCCCAATTGTAATGAGCCATGGGGCTTGGTGCTTCCTCCAATTTTTTTATAATCTTACTAGTCTCTGAATCTTCCTGCCATTCTATCTTAATATCCTTAAGAAAGTCGTTGGTCGGAAGTGAAACGGCCGAAACTTCAACTTGCTCGGGTAGCTGCGAAAGCGCATCTGCAAGAACATTCTCTTTCCCCTTTTTGTAAGTTATTTCAAAATCAAATCCAAGAAGTTTTGTTACCCATCTTTCGCTCCAAAAAGTACTTGAGGCTTTTATGGTCGGTTTTATTTTGAAATCGTCGACCAATCAAGTAGGGTCTCCACCTCGTTGCTGCGCGCATAATGGCGAGCATCTCCTTATCATATGTTGACTTATTTTGATTTGAGGGAGATAATGCCTTGCTAGTGTATGCGAGTGGTCGACCATCTTGCATGAGAATGACTCTAATTCTGACTCTAGATGCGTCGGCCTCAATAATGAAGGGTCGGTTAAAATCTGGTAGTGTTAGCACCGGCGTCGTCGTCATGGCTGCCTTAAGTTTGTCGAAGGCAGCGGAGGCTCTGTCCGACCATTGGAAGACATCTTTTTTCAGTAAGGAAGTAAGTGGTGCATTGATCTCGCCATAGATTTTCACGAACTTGCAGTAGTAGCCTGTTAAACTCAGAAAGCCATGTAGCAATTTAACGTTCCTCGGGGTAGGCCAGTTTTGTATTGCTTCAATTTTGAAGGGGTCCACTGTCACACCTTCCTCTGATATGATATGCCCAAGATATTCCACCTTCTGTTGAAGAAAGCAAAAATTCGTAATGGTTGTTGTGTGTTCAAAAGATGGTTTTCGGTATGTCTTCTTCGCACACTCATATTTGATGATACCCGAATCAAAGGTCCAGCTTTGTAAAGATTTGTGCTCCCTTTCATCTAGTAATTCATCTGCTATTGGAATAAGGTATTTGTCCTTGATGGTTATGCCATTGAGAGCTCGATAATCAATGCATATTCGCTATGTTCCGTCCTTCTTGCGTACAAGTAGCACCGGTGAAGAATAGAGGTTGCAACTTGGCCGAATAACTCCTGTTTTGAGCATTTCTTTTACAATCCTTTCTATTTCATCCTCCTGGAGATATAGATATTGATATGGCCGAGTATTTGCTGGAGGTTTGCCTGAAAGAATCATTATATAATGATCATGCCGACGGGTAAGAGGTAGGTTGTACGATTCGTCAAATATATCTGAAAATTCAGCAAGCAAAGGAAGTAGGTTTGGATCTTCAAATTGTATTGGCTCTCCCTTAGTTTGCTGCTCAAGTTGTATAAAAAATCTGCTGCATGCTTTATGCAAAACCTTCTCCATTTGTTGTGTGCAAATCGTCGTTACGTCGCCCTCACGTTTCCCGTGCAGTATCACATGTTTCTCCTTACTGTAAAATTTTATAATTAGTTGCATAAAATTCCAAGAAATATCACCTAATGTCATCAACCATTTAATTCTGAGTATGGCCTCATGAACATCAAGAGGGAGGAGGAAGAAATCTGCAATTATCTCTTGGTCCTGCAACAACAGTTTCACCTGCGGGCACCTATGATCACACTTCAAAATCCGTCCGTTGGCGACCTTAACGACAAACCTGCTGCAATTCTCAATAGGTAAGTTCATATAGACAGCAACCTTACTGTTTAGGAAGTTATTAGTGCTGCCAGTGTCGATGAGAATAGTGATCGGTTGTTGTATGAGAAGGCCTCCAACTTTCATCGTTTGTAGGATTGAGTAGCCAACTAGTGTATGTACCGTAACTTTGGTCGGTTGTCGCTCTTCTTCTGCATCTTCTTCTTTATGTTCAAGGCTCTCTTTTGGATGTTCAATGACCTCTTCTTCTATCGGTTCAATAATAAGAAGTCCCCCTTTACTACAGCGATGCTCACGGCTCCACGGCTCATCACAATGCCAACATAACCCCTTCGCATATCGCTCCCGAAGCTCTTCTCTTGTTAACCTCTTTGGTGTAGGGACTTGGTCGAAAGAAGGGGGGGCTAAGGGCTTCAATATTACTGGTTGAGGAGCGACCCTAGTCCTCCAAGCTTCATGGTTCAATTGCTCTTCTTGATGTCGTGCGAAAGAGATGGCTGCCATAAGCGTATACGGTTGTCGCGCTTTAACTTCTCCTCGGATCTCCGGCTTCAAGCCCTCAATAAAGGTTCTCAATAGCTGTTTTTGAGACCAATCATGAGTTTGATTAGATAACCTTTCAAACCTGGTTTGGTACTCCTGAATGATAGAGGTTTGTCGAATCTTTGCTAGTTGTCCGTCAATATTCTCGTAATCAGTTGGTCCGAAGCGGATCAGCAGTCCTTCTTTGAATTGTCGCCATGAAAGGACTCCATAAGTATGTTCAAACCAGTCAAACCACTGTATAGCATCCCCTTCAAGATATATAGCTGCAGTTTTCACCATAGATGCATCCGCGGTTTTGTGGTAATGAAAATATCGCTCCGCGCGTGAGATCCAACCAATCGGGTCTCCTTTTTCCCATCTAGGGAAGTCCACTCTCATGCATGGATAGTTGAGTTCATTCATAGAGCCTCCCCTCCCTTGGAACTCATCTCTTCGAGCCTGGTGCGATTGGGCAAAGCTCTCTCCGTGATATGATTTTTTTGGGCTTAGTGGTCGGCCCAATCTGAGTTCGGTAAAGAGCGTCCGAATCTTATCCTCATTCGCGCTTCCAAGGCTTCAAATTTAGCATTGATTAACTCCTTAGATGTCATAGTATATGCCTCTAAATCTATGATGTTAAGATCTCTCTTTTGTTGTCAGGTTAAAGGAATGTACAGTTGAGAGAAATGATGGTCGAAAGGATTGGTGGATCGATGGATGTAGGCTATGATTTAGGCTTGTTTTGTGGCTGTTTTGAGTGCATTTTAAGGGTGTGGTTTAGTGGAGTTCTAGGGCTATGGATGAATGTTTTGGATATGTGGTATATGGTAGCAAAGGTTTGATAGAAATCAGTGGAAGTTGCAGCAAGTATGTACTGTCTTGTAAGAGTAGAATTGTCGTCGAAGAAACAACGGTTTCTCGACGTAATTTCCACCAAAAACTTGAGAGAATTGAGGAGGGAATTGATAGCAAAATCACAATTTATATGACAGTAAGGATATCTAATTTAATCAAGAAAATTTCGGCAGTATAACAACAAGGAAATTGGTGCAAGTTACGATTGCCGAATTCTCGTCGAAAAATTTCAGTGGGTTCGACGAAAATTTGCAGCAACATAAAATCGTTTTTAGAGATGAATTTCTTAATATATCAATCTTAGATGGAAGGCAAGATGATCTATGAAGTGTATAAGAAATTTCATTTAAAAAAGATTGCAAATAGATGGGTTAAGGCAACAATATGCGGCTGAAATTTTCTGCAGCACAGATTTTTAGGTATAGCAGATTGGACGTAAAAGATCAGTGGTTTATATTGAGAATTTTTTGATGAAACCAAAGGGAAATCCACTGTTAGGAAGTGTCAAAGCTATCATAAAAATTTCGTAGAGATTTGGATAGAAACAATGTAGTATCAAGATCAAACAAACAGTGCTATGCGGCTGAAATTTTACAGTGCAGATTTTCAAGTATAGTAGATTTTACGTAAAAGATCAATGGTTTATATTGAGAATTTTTTGAAAAAACCAAAGGGAAATCTGCTGTTATGAAGTGTCAAAGATGTCATAAAAATTTCATAAAAATTTGGATAGAAAAAGCATAGTAGCAAGATCAAACAGATGGTACTATGCGGTTGGAATTCTGCAATGTAACTTTCGTCGTAGAGATGAAAACTTTGTGACGAAAGGTTTATGCAGCAATATAGGAACAGTTTTTTTTTTTTTGGATTTTCGAATAAGGATAACTAAATTGCAGCAGCAGTAAGGTAGGAAACCAGAACCTGTTGCAATTCACGGGGAGATCAAAAGATGATCCGCGGTGGTGGAGATGATGGCGGAATTCGACGACGATCTTTTAAGCAATTGTGGGAATTGCTTTGGGCGGTTGTGGAGGGCTGATGGATGGCAGTGGAAGGACAGCGAGATGCCAAGAACGCTGCTCTGATACCAGGTGTTAGAACCCTTGCAGATTCTAAACTTGGGGTTGATCTCTTTAGGGTATCAGCCTCCTTGGAACTCTATAGGGGTTCCTCCCTCCAAGTTGCTGCTCAAAGGCTGTAGAAAAGATTCATATATTGCTTATGAAAAGAGAAGGAATACATGGCTATTTATAGGGATTCTAAACCCTAACTCCTAATAGGACTCCTACTTAAGACTCTTACTTCTAACCAACTCCTAATAAGACTCCTACTCAAGAGTCCTATTCCCTTACAACTCCTAATTCTTCTCTAAGAAAAAACCTCCTACATGAATGCCCCTCTCAATTATGACTCTCCTAGCTAGAGTCCTAACAGAATGTCCCTCTCAATTAGGACTCTCCTAGCTAGAGTCCTAACATTTTTACATGAATGTCCCTATCAATTAGGACTCTCCTAGCTAGAGTCCTAACATTTTTACATGAATGTCCCTATCAATTAGGACTCTCCAAGCTAGAGTCCTAACAATATCTTGCCATAGAATGATGAATTGTTATCTTTGTCATTTTTCATATTTGAAATATCATGCTTGAAAATGGATGTCATGCCTTGACATCATTTTGATAAAAACTTGGAATCGTATTTTGAGAATGTTAGATCATGATAGGAATCATGATGTGCATGTTGATAAGTTTAATGAACTTATCTTATCAGTTTGTTTCTTGAATTCAAAGGCCTTGAATTCAAGAATGTCTTTTCTCAAGTATGGCATATAGATATGGGGCGTTAAAATTAACTCCGTCATCAATTGATTGTCATCATCAAAAAGGGGAAGATTGTTGAATCTCGGATTTTAATGATGAAGTCACTTGTAAATTGTTTAATCTAATCTATATGTTGAAAAAAGTGTGTAGACTTAACTACGATAGCAGTAAGACATAAAGCAGGTGTTGTGCCGGAGTCAAGATTGAGATCTCATTGGGAGTTCGAGAGTTCGTCGGAAGCTCTGCCGGAACCAACCGAGAAGTCCAGGAGCTTGCCAAAGAAGCTTGTCAGAACTCGCCAAGAAGATCGTCGTAAAGTCCAGGAGGTTCGCCAGGAGTTCGTCGGAACATTGTCGAGAGTTCGTCGGATGTTCGCCGGAAGTTCGTCGGAAGCTTGCCGGAAGAGCAAATAACACACCGGAACAAGAAGTGCTATAATTATGTCTTAATTATCGTAGTTAGATAGTAAATTAAGTTAGGATTGGGAGGTAATCCCACTAACTTAATTAGGGGCCAACTGGGCCCTTAACAGGGCTGAATTGGGTTGAATTGAGCAGCCCATTCAACACTTGAATTCTTGGCCGACGGTGGCACCGCCTAGGAGACAATGTCCCAGGTTGTCTGGGCGGTGGTACCGCCGACAGTGAATGCTGCCAGCGGTGGTACGGCCCCTGTCAGGCGATGGTACCACCTAGTAACGGCGGTGGTACCGCCAGTACCTCGAAATCCGGGAATGTGACACTTTTTGGCTCCAATTTTGAAGTCATTGGGGTCTATAAAAACCCCACCCTTTTCTACATGAAAGGGCACAAAAGTGTTTAACATATTCTTGAATCTCTGGGGTGCCAAGTGTTATAAAAGTTAGAAAGAGTCCTCCCCTCCCTCTCTTAGCTTTGTAAATATCGAAGAAAGAGGAGTGAGGCTTGTAAGGGTTATCTCCTAAACCCGGGAAAAGGAGAAAGCGCTATAAAGAGGTGTTTGGTCTTCACCTATTGAAGGAAGGCCTTTAGTGGACGTCGGTGACCTCAACGGAGGAGGAATCCAAAAGTGGATGTAGGTCACATCGACCGAACCACTCTACATTCTAGTGTACTTTTCATTTGTGCAATTTACATTACAACAAACCTCCTTAATCTTCTTCTTACACTTTTACGAAAGCTTTCAAATTCAATTTCTCTCCGAAACGGATTGTATCGAAATAATTTTCGTCGGAATCGATTTTAATCGAAACAAAGACTTTTGAAATCGAGAAAGTTTTCCACTGCACTAATTCACCCCCCTCTTAGTGCCGCTCTTGATCCTAATAGATAAAAGATCCAAACTTAGACAAAAATCAAAATAGTTTTCTTTCAGAAATTTAGATAATTAATCATGTCCAACAGGTGAAACCTCTGTAATTACATCCTTACTATAGCCAAGTCTATCAATGTTCTAGGCTGGGTCCACATTAACATATTGGTAAACACTACTGGTCACAACCTCGCCATTGCTGCAAGATTTTTTGATCCTCCTCCAACTGAGGAGCATGATGCAATTTTGAGGGACCTGCAAGGTCCGGGTAACCTATAGCAGTTTTTCCTTTTCAAAAAAAATAATAATGTCCAGTAGGTAAAACATTATATATGACCTCTTCCAAAAATAAATAATCATTTGTACTTGGTAGAGTCAATATTTTTCCTTTTAAGAAAAATGGCTAGAAGGCTGCCAATCTCTATCTCAATAAGAAAATAATATTATAGAAAATATAATATCCCATAGTGAAAAGAAAGAAGAGAGAAATCAGCAAGGAACGTTGGGTCCAGAAGAAAGCCATATAAAAAAAAAACTATTTTTTCAAACATAAATGAACTAGAATTGGATTTAAAACAATCAGGCTTCTTAACTGTATTTTCAAAATTAATATGGAAGTCCTTGCTTCTTGGCTGGACTCATGTTGAATTGTCGATTATCCTATGACAATACAAAATCATCTATCATTATCCTTTTGGGTCATCCTATTGGGATTGAGAATACTGGTCATGAATAGTGATTTAAAAAGCGCTTGGCGCCAAAAGGCACCAAGGTCCAAAAACGCCCGAGGCGCTAGGCGCTCACCTAGGCGCTCGCCCGAGCGAAGCGATGTGCTAAAATATAAAAATATATAATATAACTAATAAATATAATTATTTAAAATTTTAAATTAAAATATGCTATTAAATTAAGAAAATCTATTAACAGTATTAAAAATTAATAATTTCAAATAAACCTAACAATATTAACAGTATACAGTATACTGTTAACAGAAGGAGAAGAAGTGTAAGGGGGTGTTGTGCTTGCTGACTGAGAAAAGAGGAAGCGACAGCGGTAGCGGAGTGTAAGGAGGCAGCGGCAGCGGTGGGCGGTGACAACGGCAGCGGCGAGCTGTCACGGACAAACTTCTAAACAAGATGTTCGATGTAATGCTTATGTGTGTCCGTGTCTTTTGGCATGTTCATGCCTTGTACAGCATGTAGAGGGGCGGCCGAAGGCTTAATAGTCCCACTTTAGTTGGGTTGGTGGCCTCTTTAGGCTTGTAAATAAAGGTTGTGTCATATGGACACTTGCGAGAGATTTTCGGTCTGTAATGGACCATTTTACCCTTTGTTGTGCCACTGTTCAGAGCTTGTAAAGTCTGTTTGTAATTTGCATTGTCTATGAAGTGTTTTTCGGAGATGTTTGCTTGTGGATCCCGATTGAGGCGTTCTCTCTAACCCGTTCTCTCTTTTGGTAGTCCTAAGGGACAATGGGAGGCTTCGGGGAGGCTGACCTTTGCGGACGGACACGCAAGGGTGCCGCACGACTTAGGCAAAACCAGCTAAGTCCGTGTCATATGGTATCAGAGCGGGACAAGCACTCATAGAAACACTTAGCATGCAAACGTGGGGGACCTAGCGGGACTGCGTTGAGGGCAGTCAGCACACGCGCGACCGTTTGGGGGGAAACGGGCATGGAGATGTAGGGAAAAGGAGTCGCTCAGAGGAGCGAGCATCTGAGATTGGCATTCAGAGGAATGGCCAACCCTTCACGCAAGAGGCACCACGAGAACAGGCAAGCTTGGAAGAATGTGGAGCGCACAAAGGTTGGGATGGCTGAGTTTGAGCTACGGCTCAACGTTGACAACTATACTTGATGGTGCTCTAGGCAAGCGAGGCGCTTGGCAAGAATGAGACCATCCAAGGTGGAATGAGTTGCTCAACGACCAAAAGAGTTATGCAAAGCTCACAGAGGAATGTTCGTGGCCATCCCAAGGTGACCGAAACTCGGCGCCATGGAGCATTGAAACTTTCTCTTCGGCATGTGAAGGATACGTCCGTAGGAGGCTGAAGTGTGCAATGAGTTCAGCATGTTGCTAGGCCTTGAGGGGTGCAGCGGGGGCTGTATTGACGGGGAGTCGCAATCTAGCAAGTGCATTTGCAGGAGGCAGAACAATGCACAGTTTGTTCAGCAGATCGGAGTAGTCCAAGGGGATGGTGGTCTCCGAAACGAAGAGAGATGTTGCTCCAATGGGACAGTTATCCAGGAGGGGTAAATCCCGGCTCTCCAGAGAGAGAATCATGTGAGACGGACCTCACAAGTTAAGGAGGAGTACCTCAACAAACAACTCCACGAAGCTCGATGGACTGAGCAAGCGGCGAGGAGTCGTCGCATGATCTCGCTCGAGAGAATGCATTGGTGGATGCATTGCAAGATCAAGTGGGGGAGCAACCTGAAGCAACTTAAATGAAGGCACACTTGGAGCCGATCTGGAGATCGGACTCAAGGGAGGGCTGACCCGTGGAATGGTGGGCGCGAGGGCCACCATCGACTCAATGTGAAAACGAGGAGCGGAGCAACTTGGGTGTAACTTGGCGAAGTTCCCAAGCCGCATGAAGGGAGCCAGCAGAGAAGTTGGAACATGGAGCAGAGGCACAGTGCTTTTCTTAGACAGAGGTCAAGGTCATGAGCTCTTGCAGAGGCAAGAGCAGGATCATGTTGTTCCATGGGTCCTTCATTCTGACGGAGTGGACTCATCTTGCATGGTGCCAAAGACGAAGGGAGCTTCTGGGCACATGCACCTTATCTCGGAAGAGCATTTGATGGAGGAACTAAGGCGACTCAATTTGCGGAGGCGAAGTTGGGTTCAGAAGGCCTTAGCACGGGGCAAGAGGACGCAGAGGCGGGTACTCTTGAAGAATATGCCACAGTGTTGCCATTCGAGTTGCTATGAAGGAAGCGGTGCGCAGCGGAGATTGTGCTGGTAGGGGCAGAGGCTCAGGATCCAGACAATGGTGCACTAATTACAGTGAAGTCGGTGGACTTCGGGAGCTACTAGGCGACGGACTGTCCTAGAGCGGTGCTTCATCTAGGTGTGACCCAAGAGTGGGTGGATGAAGCTCGATTGCCAAAGAAGCGAACAAAATCGAAGGTGGAGGAGACCCTACGATGTATTGGCAGAGGCCACACATAGAGGGTTCACAATTCGAGTTTATTCCACAAGGATCAGAATGCAATGGAGATGTCACCAGGAGGCGACATGGTGCAGCGGATCGTGGTGGAACAGTTCGTGGCAATGCGATACACAACCTAGACCCGTGAGGGACTAGATCATATGGAGGTATGATCGGGAGCTACTGGGAGCTCCACTTCGGTGAACAACACGACGGCAAGAAGGGCTATGGATTCAAGGAGTGAAGGCCATGGTACCGCAGAGGCGGGTCTTCCGTGCGTGCATCGAATTTTGCATCGGATGAAAACCTTGGTCATCAACATATGGGGGCTGGGTTCCACCAAGGGAAGAGTTCGGATGCAAGTACTAGTGAGTCCCATGAGAGGGACTTGATCATGCAGAGGTATGATCGAAGCAGCTGGAGAGTTGGACTGCTCCAGAGCTCATATTCGCTTAAGGGAGCCCGACAAGTCAGAGGACAAGGTCGAGTAAGCGAACGTTGCTACCAAGGAAGCTAAGGAGAACAGAATCGGTGCAAACCCTACAATGTGATGGCAGAGGCCATGCATGGGAGTTGCAGTCTGTCTTTCCATCGACCAAACAGACTGCTTGGAGAACACAGAGGTGTTGAAGCAGGAGGTCGAAAGGGGCGAGGAAGCGACGACGAGTCCAGAGGGACTTAGCTACCCAAAATCAAGCATCAGTCAGAATGGAGGTGGACTCAGAGGAGTGCCACGGAGACATATCTACTGATCGTGAAGAAAAGGGATGCAGATGCGAGGAGACGGATAGTAGGGCCATGGGCATGGTAGCGCCATGGTACCGCAAAGGCGGGACTTCCGTGAAAGTCATTGATCCCTTGCTCTCACGGAGGGAGAGCGTTTGGTCGTGAAAGGGGCCGAGGAGGTGGAGCATGCAGAGGCAATCTCCAAGTACCGAGACAAGGCTGAAGGGCAGAGGCCAAGAAACTTCGTAAGACCGGTGTCAATAAGTTTCTCATCAAGATAGTCGTAAGTGAAGGACTTCGGGTCATGCAAGAGTGCACGACCAAGGAACGAAGCAGGCAATACGCGGTGCTGTGCCTTTGCTACTCAGTGGAGTAGGCGGCAGGGTTAATGGAGAAAACGGTACAATCCCAGAGGCGACCTCATCTATTAGAGAATTACTCCAAGTTGGGGTGAAAACTTCCCGCATTCCAGAAGTTCGATGGCATTGAGAAGGTGAATCACAGTAGCTAACTCAACGCAAGGAGTACAAACACTTCAAGTGCTTCAGAAGTGTGAGCAAAGAGCAGGCGAAGGCTAGTAACCAGCTCGATGCATGAAGTACAACCTCGAGGAGGCGGGCGAAGTCAAGTAACCTTTGCCTTCTCAATCCTTAAGAGAATGGGCAAAACCGAGTACCCCAATTCTCTTATCTATCCAGCAGAGGAGCGCTGCACAAGTTCAAAGACCCTTCGAAGATAATGGAAGACAATAGTTGTCAAATCCTTACCAACGGTGATCAGTGCTACTGAGAGTAGATTGTCCGCCTCATTTCCCAACGAAATGCCAATCGAAAGCGGAAGTGATGCGAACCTACTTGGATGTGACAACTAACTGAAAGAAGAGTCAATGAGCAAATTTTGTGGAGGAAGGACCCAAAACTTCAGAAGTTTGCGAGGCGATGCTCGTTAAAGCTCCAACAAGCATCCACCCAGTTCAAGCAGCATGTGGAAATTTTGAGAAACTAGCGCAGTAAGGATGGTCTTTTCCTTCATTTGGTGGATCCGCAGGAATCAACGAGGATCAATACAACTCAGCCAACCCCACACCAGAGTCAGAGTCATTGGCGAGTTGAAGCAGCATGGCGGATCAAAGTTCGACTACTCAAAAACAACAGCGGAGAGCAATTGGGAGCCAGGAGGCGCATTGCAGCTGGAGCAGAAGATTGAAGACTCAGCAAAGGCGAAGAGTTGCAGTGTTCACAAAGGCTTCGACGAGGACGTCGAAGGGATAAGTGGGGGAGAATGTCACGGACAAACTTCTAAACAAGATGTTCGATGTAATGCTTATGTGTGTCCGTGTCTTTTGGCATGTTCATGCCTTGTACAGCATGTAGAGGGGCGGCCGAAGGCTTAATAGTCCCACTTTAGTTGGGTTGGTGGCCTCTTTAGGCTTGTAAATAAATGTTGTGTCATGTGGACACTTGCGAGAGATTTTCGGTCTGTAATGGACCATTTTACCCTTTGTTGTGCCACTGTTCAGAGCTTATAAAGTCTGTTTGTAATTTGCATTGTCTATGAAGTGTTTTTCGGAGATGTTTGCTTGTGGATCCCGATTGAGGCGTTCTCTCTAACCCGTTCTCTCTTTTGGTGGTCCTAAGGGACAATGGGAGGCTTCGGGGAGGCTGACCTTTGCGGACGGACTCGCAAGGGTGCCGCACGACTTAGGCAAAACCAGCTAAGTCCGTGTTAGAGCGGCGAGCAGCGGGAGCGGGAGGCGCGAGCAGCGGGAGGCACGAGCGACGACAGCGGCAGCGTTTGCGAGCAGCGACAGCGACAGCGGCAGCAGGAGTAGGAGCAGCGAGCAACGGGTAGCGTGAGCGGCGATAGCGACAGCGTTTGCGAGCAACGACAGTGGCGAGCGGCGACAGCGGCAGCATTTGCAAGCAGCGACAGCGGCGAGCAGCGTGATCGGGATCGGGAGCGGCAGCGGCGAGGGTTAGGGTTCGGTTGTCACTTATAGCAATTTTAGTTGGTTCGATTGAACCAACTAACCATCGGAGACCGAACCAGGACCGAACCAGACCTAAAATCCTAGTTCGGTCGCCTCGGTTAACCCAGGCGCTCGCTCGAAGCGCCCAGCGCCTAGGCTCGGGCGAGCGCCCAGGCGGCGCCTGTTTGAAGCGCGCCACCTGGGAGATTAGCGAGGCGCTCGAGCCTCGCGAGGCGAGCACCCGAGCGTCTTTTTAAATCGCTGGTCATGACCTTGTGCTAAGGAACACTATGTCAGGAGTCTAACGTGATAATCATACATGGAGCTTATACTACCAAAGTAGGAACAGATGCATTGGATATATGCCTGGCAAGGCCACAGCTACACTCAAGTTAGCATTCAAGAAAGGGAGTATAATAGGGATTGTAAAAATTACAATATTTTTCATTGTGTAGGAGGTCTACCTTTATGATGGAGCTGTCATAATGGAATATAGGCCGCATGGGCGTATATAAGGCACAATAGTGCATACAATAAAAGCTTCCTTGCGAATCAAATCATATGAGTGGTGGAAACTTTCAACATGGAGTTGGGATTGTTCCCGCCAAACTAGCTACAGTAGTAGAAGCTATGGGAAGCGTGGAAGAGTTGAGCAGTTCTTATTAGCTGACATAACTCAAGCTATATAAAGCATAGCTATTGCTCAACTGATGGCATAATGATCAAATTTATTGGGGAAAACATTCAACAAAAATGAAAATCCAAATTCAGCTTGGTCAAAAATTAAAAAAGCTAAATTAAACAATTAAAAGCAAGTTTATAGCAGTGCCATTAATAGAAAATTTTAAAAATTAATATTTTTAAATAAAAAAGACATGAATGCAGAACAATCCAACTCATCAAGCACTACCTCGTCTCAAAAACTCTGTAATATTAGTATATAGGATATTAAAAAAGCAATTTATTCATAGCAATAGCCTAACACAAGTGCGCCACTCTCTCCTCTTCTTTATATCCTTTTTGTCAATTATCTTGTACGGACTCTCATGGTTGGGAAAAGATGCTAAATCAGAGGGATCAGACCAGTAATTCTTATTCAATTTAAACCCTCTAAAATATTTTGAAGTTACTTTACTATTATGTTGAAACTGGTTTTGTACTATTTTGAGTCAGTTTAAGATTTGTCAATCAACGTTTTGACAAAGTCTACCAAAGTCATCATGCTAGAGGAGAAATGTTGGGAAGATCACTCGCAAAGAATCTTGGTGGTTCTCTGCAACTTTCCTATCAATCACTTAAGTCTTCCTCTGAAGACTGCAACTTATCATTATGAAACTCGGATATAGATTTCTGGTAAGAAAAGCTAGCTGTACTAATTAAGCAGCACAGGTTTGAGTTACTTGCAACTTCTTGGCCCAGGAATTCCTTCATCACATGGAATTGTTACAACTCACTGTCAGGATCAATCATATGTATTTCTATTGAAGATGAGAAGGTTGACAGGATGTACAGGAAAAGGTCCTCTTCTAAAACATTTCAGTTGATCTTCCATAAGTTCTTGAATTGATATATATCTCATAATTTATCAGCCTGGAGTTCCTTACAGCATGGCCTGGAAATTCGTTTATTTCAAAGCCAATATCAATCGTTGTATCTCTACTGACGATGAGGATTGACAGAATCTCCTTGAAATAGTACCCTTCGAACAACCATTTAAGTTAATCTTTCATACGTTGTTGAATTGATAAATATTTCTTACATTAGACCAACTTGAGGATACTCCAAATTAGGCCCACAAAAGCAAAAATTTTATAAAAATGGCATTATAGTTAACAGGCACCAATGATGTAAAAAACACTAAGCGCCAAAAGGAACCGAGGTCCAAAAACGCCCGAGGCGCTAGGCGCTAGCCCGAGCGACGCGAGGCGCTAAAATATAAAAATATATAATATAATTAATAAATATAATTATTTAAATAAAAATATGATATTAAATTAAGAAAATCTTGCAAAATCACAATATCACATTAACAAAAAGTCTCAAAATTCAAAACAATAACAATAATTTCAAATAAATAAAAATTAACAGTATTAAAATCAAAAAATATATTATTAATCTAATAAATAAAAATACTATTACTAGTATTTCACAGTATACTATCGAGGCTACTGACTGAGAGCAGCAGCGACGAGTAGCGGCAGCGACAGCAGGAGCAGGAGCGACGAGCGACGACAATGACAGCGGTAGCAGCGAACTGCGACAGCGGGAGCGGGAGCAACGAGCAGCGACAGTGGCAGCGGTAATGGTAGCAGCGAGCAACGGCAGCGGTAGCGACAACGGCGATAGTGGGAGCGGAGAGCGGCGACAGTGGCAGCAAGCAGCGGCAGCGGGAGCAGTAGCAGCGGAAGCGGGAGCGGGAGCGGGAGCGACGAGCAGAGTTAGGGTTGGGAAGTCGCGAGAGGAAGGCTGATATCGATGCTCTAGTTGGTTCGATTGAACCAACTAAAGCACCGAAAACCGAAACAAACCTAAAACGCTGGTTCGGTCACCTGGTTTAACCCGAGCGCTCGTCGGAAGCGCCCAACACCTGGGCTCGGGCGAGCGCCTATGTAGTGCCTCTTTGAAGCACGTCGCTTGGAAATGAAGCGAGGCGCTCGGGCCTCGCCTCGCCTCACCCAAGCGCTTAGGCGAGCGCCTATTGAAATCATTGACAGGCATCGAAGAAAGTGCAACTAATCTTGCATGGTCACTAGTAACATCCTGTTTATGTTCCCCCTTATAATATGCAAAGGAGGAATTTTCAAAGTTTGAATTACAGCCACTTTCCTACAATCTTGTTTAAGGCAATTGGAGGAATTTTGTTGGGATGGATTATTCATTGTTACATGCTAAAACATTTGGAAAAATAAAAATGCAAGAACTTTTACTAGATCTCTCACATCTTAAATTCTTAATAACCATAGATTTTTTTTCTTCAGCAACTTTTTCACAAGAGAATCAATTTCATGAAGAACATATCATACTCTGTTGCTTTACTAGTGTTATTACATCTTTTTCTTTTTTGGAACTTGTAATCATTATCATATAAGCTTAATGAAATGACGTCTTGATAGGTTTCTCCTACCTAGTAATAAAAAATGTAACACGATAGGCATAACTCAAGAAATGTAACAATATAGGCCAAAAATAATTTCACAAAAAAATAAGAAGGGAAGTGAAACGAATACCATTTGGATGGTGGAAACTACTCTAGCAAGTGCTTTCACCATGTTCTCCACAACATTTGTGTTTTTTGGATTCCTAGGCAAAACAAAATGAGATAGTGCAGCAAAATACAAGGCAAGAAAACCATGAATTGGTTCAATAAAGCTTAGACTTGATGATACATGAAAGTCTATTCACATGGCAATTTACATTCACAGTAAACGAAAGCTTGCAAGAAAAGAACAGATTGACTTAAAAGCTAGTACCATTTCACAACAGGCAACTATCATTTCTTGAGTTTCACAGAAAAACCAAATGCATTCCCATATCGCTTAACAAAACAAGAATCATTGGAATGCTTCCAAAAATAATGAGAAATTCTAATTACATTTCACTTCAATCACAAACATTAGCTTTCTCTTTTTGTGATGGGATCGAAGAATAATCCCAAATTGGTTAAGGAAAAATTAATGGGACATACAAGACATTTCGGCTACGCCATAGGCTGTGCAAACTGTTATTAGACATAGACTACATCACTTGAGCTTTAAAACTTACAAAAAGGATATTTGTAGTCAGAAAAATGCAACTTTGGGGGCACCTTTTATCCTGGAAGACAAATTTGACTGTGGTCTTATTTGCACCCGGTGGTAAAAGGAGATTGTGAATTCTGAATCTTGGGGTGGTTTTATGTTACAACTGCATCAGTTCTAACAAAACAGAGGTATCTTAGAATTTAAGGCGTGTGACTAACAAAGTATATAATTGTTTGTCCCAATATGTCTTTTGAATTTCCAAAATCCGAGATAATTTTTCATAAAGTTCACAAAAGAACAACAACACAATTATAATTTCGTATATAAAACTACTGGCCCATTTCAGGCAGTCCTTTCAATACTTGTAGATATTAAATTAAGCATTTCTCTGTGTGGATAAATGTAGGAGCTTATGGTGAAACGTTGTTTTTACAAATTCCAACAACACAAGAAACAATAAACTACATAAAATAAACTACTTAAGAATGATTTTGTGTTATCCAAGGCTTCTGAGGTTAAATGCTGTATCATATGGCATTGTTAGATACAGTTGGATCACTGGTCAAATCCCAAGAACTTGAAAATTTGTTTGGCAGTAACCAGTGTACCTAAGAATTTCAAAACTCAAAACTAGTTTCTACTTGGGAAAATAATTACCACCATCGTCTAACTTATATTGTACACATAAAATTATCAACTTCAGTACTAAATCAACAAAATTTCATGAATATTGTGATTACAAAAAGAACACTTGCTTTCTTAAGTAATAAGACTTTTAAATGTATCACGCAAACAACATTTTTTCTTCAGACTTAAGATTCTCTTGGTATGTTTACTTAAACTCCCTCCGCTGCCAACTTTTGTTATACCCATTTTTACATCTCAAACCATTGACCTTAATAAAGACTTTTTTGAAACATTCCCTGCCAACCAAAGCAAGTAATACCATCTTTTGAGATTTACACCCACAAAGTATTGTATTAAATATGAGAAATTAAAATCCGATTGTACTGGCCAGTTCGGACCAGTAGTGACCTATTTGATGGCTGAAATACAAACCAGGCTTAGATCTTCTCAATAACCTTCCAAAACAATCAGAGAAGGTTGATTTGCATTCAAAGAGGGCTTAAATCTAAAGATCCAATCTTGTCTTCAAATCAGTGTAGACCAAAACCTGACCCCTAAGAAAATTTTATGTAATTAGGTTAAAGAAATGTTTATTCTTTGTGATACGAAAATTAAGGGATAAGGGCTTATTCTTCCACAGACATTTAATTAAGGACTAATTAGACACAATTAAGGTGTAATTCTGGTATGTTTTTTATTAAGAAATTATCCATCAATTAAGAGCTTTTTCTTCCATGTACACATAATTAAGGGCTAATTATAGGTAATCAAGGGCTTATTGTCGCATATTTATTCTTACTTGATTAGAGAATTATCCAAGAAATAAGGGTTTATTGTTTCATGTTCACATAATTAAGGACTAATTAGATGTAGTTAAAGGCTCATTGTAGCATGTTTCATGTTGCATGATTATGAAATAAAAAGATGAATTAACGGTTAATATTCCGTTTACAAAGGACAATTTGGAGGTAATTGAAGACTTGTTCTAGCATGTTTAATATTGCTAGATTAAGACATGAATGAGAAGTTAAGGGTTTATTATTCCATTAACACATAACTAAGGGCTAAATAGAGGTAATTTTAGGGTCATTTTAGCATGTTTATTGTTCTTAGATCAAGAAATGAATGACTAATTAAGACTCTATTATTCCACTAACACATAATTAATGGTTGATTTAAGGTACATACCCCAAATGGCATCATTAGGAGGAATAACCCAAATAACACAGCATTTGACCAATGGATTTCATAATGTCGCGAAATGCACAAAAGTTCCTCAAGAGATAAGAAGGGCCTTTCGAGAAGAACTTGATGATGGGAAAGCACCAAGCTGCAAAAAAAGGCCAGCCAGGATGAACTGGCAGACTACAGAGTTGAAAGGTCTACAACGAGTACAAGGGTTGACGTTGATCCGGACCTCACAGCCAGCATACATGCTTCCCTGGAGGACAATATGAGCAGTGATCGAGGGACTTGCAATATGAGTAAAGCATTGGCCGCTACTGGCAATGGACCAAGTCAATTCAGGGAATCATCTATAGCATGAACTACCAATATTACAACTGCACCAGGTTTGGGTAGTAGTTGTTGCTTGAGGGAGGTAACTGCCCCTCCTTGGTTGGACAGAATGGATGGCAGTATGAGGCATTCCGGATTACAAGACATGAATAATTTGTCACTAAGCATGCTTATTTTGTGGTAATACTGCTGCTAACTGGATTGCTTCTTACAATAGGGATCAGGGTTGTGAAATATTTTGGAGGTACTGCCTTCTAAACTTTTATTTCTACTTTCTATACTGACAATCCTAAACCATTAAAATTTACTTTAGTAAAAAATAGAAATTGCATTTTCATATTTCAATCATATATAAGATTGTTATTCTTCAAGTATGTGCTTTTTTACCTAAATGCAAAAGTTGCAAGTTGTACTAATTCGGAACTAACTAGGCTAAATAAGATAGAAAGAAAAAAAACAGGTGTCATCCTTTATAACTTCCTACCAAGATAAGTCTCACTTTGGCAAGGTTTTCAAGTGATTTAGCATTTCAAGTTCACGACCAACCGACTAATACACCTATAGGAAACTGGTGTGTCCAATCAAATGTCAAATAGCAAAATCTAGTCTTGACCAAAATATCCAATAAGAAAAATATCAATGTAAAATTGTATCCATGCAGTACAAAAAATCAATTCAATCAGTGTCAGTTAAACATAAATACAAATGCTACATAAAGGCAAAATCTCATGGATAATTTGAAGATGACCAGCAATCTAACAAATCCATTAATAAATGAGCAAGAAAAGAACTCTTAAAACTTACATATCAAAATTCCAAAAGAGCAGACCTAACGTCCTTGCTTCAACACAAAAACCCTTGAAATGGTAAAAAAGGGGTAGCTCTCAATCACTCCAGAATTTTATAGAATAGTTCAAAAGAAACACAGTAACTAGTCACAGATTAAGTTGTTGAAAAGTTACCCTCAAGACTTCAAGCACAAGTATCCGATGCCACAGTGGCAAGTCAAGACGGGTTACTTTTACCAACATATTTAAAAATACCTGTAAAAACAAAGTTCCCTGATGTTAGTTGAAGAATATGTTTCCAGAATCAGCAGCAGTCATGTCTGGAGAGAGTAAGAGAAATAATGACATAGCAGAAAACAATGGTCACACATCATGGTAGTTCAGTAGTTCCTTTAGGATTCAGTTGTCTTTACCAAATTATGATACCACAAAACCAAAGTTGATTCAGCTCTACAATCTGGTCTATGTATAAGAAATTAGCTTAACAATTAGCATTGTTTTATTTTCTAAAAGGGTCTGAGATCTGAACATTGTTCTGCAAAGAGATTATCAAATTTTGTCGTCAACTTGACTTTGCCACAAAAAACTCAGATCTATGTGTGAATTGAAAAGGATCATATGGTTTGAAAATAAAAACAATACAAAAACACAGAGGTCACTGGAATAGAATGCCAGAATAAAAAAGATTAAACCAGAAACTAATTTGAACTATCAAAATAACAGCCAGATATAAATCCATAAAAAGTTTAATCTACCACTGCCGGTGAACAAACAACAAACAAGGTTTTAAATTTCGCTGGATTGGTGTGTACTAGGTGGTATTTATTGGTCCAAGCCTCAACCCGCATGAAAGCCACCCTTTTTCAGGAGATTCAAGGCTGTTTCAGTAATTACTGGATGGCAACCCTCCTAAACAAGCTTACCCGGTCCGATTCAGTCTTTTCTTTTTCTAATTTTGGGTTAGAATAAAGCAACCCCTGGTGCCCTTCTCTCAATCTCCCTCATGCTCACTTCCTCGCAACACCCATCACTCACATTGTGCACCACCCATCACTTGCATCGTGCATAACTTGCCGCCCCTTGCTGTCAGCCCAACCAGTCCTCTTCCTAAGTCACCTCTTCCTTCCACTCCTCGTCCTCTTCTCCTTCTCCTCTTCTTCTCCTTCTCTTCCTCTTCATCCTCTCTCTAGGTATCATGGTACTTAATCCTACTTAATTTAAAATGTCAAGTTTCTAAGGTTTGTCTTTATAACTCAAATTAAGAAATAATGTAAACAAAACTCTCATCAAGCAACACAATATCATCTACGAATAACATTACCATTGTGTCTATCCTACGTATGGCTAACAAGATTATCCATTGCCAATGTCAACTTAAACTGATTCTTGATGCAATCCTATCATAACAGAAATCTTGCTAGATACACTTACTACAGTTCTAACACCAATGACTACTTTATTTTAATTTTTTTATTAATCATGTTAGTATAATTGATAGATACATATCTTTTGTGCGCATTTTTAGGGTCATACATAGCATAAAACACAAAAATGCAAATGTCTGAATGAAAATTTCAAGATACCAACCAAAGGAAAGCATGACCAAGCCACCAAGGAATGCCATCTCATGTTGACCGGCTGCATTGGATGATCGGTCAGTACCAGCATACCAATGTTCCGAAAAAAGGGCCGAACATGGCCACTATGTACCAGTGTTCAGAAAAAAGGGCAAAAAATGGCCAAAATTCAAAAAAAAACTGCTTTAGGGTTCTCCTAAATCCTAATTTCTTGGTGTATAAATTATATTTAGATAAGAATAATATGTATCTAAGTCATAAATGAATAGAAAATAGGTTATAAGTATGAAAAACTGAATGAGTGACAGAGTGAGAATGATAGTGAATGAGAGTGAGTAAAAGTGGGGGAGGGAGGAGAATTTAAAGGGCCAAAACCGGACCTAAGAGCCAATTTGAACACTGGGACCTGGTATGACCAGAGGAGATCAATACGGCCGAAATCCAACCATTATATGGTTGAAATCTGACAGTTGTATGACCAACGGTCAAGTTCCAACTGCATCGGGTGATACAAGAGGTGTACTGCCCTCTACAACCCCTAACAGTGTCCGCGTATTGATCAGCTGACGAGTTGATGGACCGATATGTATTGCCCATGTCATACTGTATCAGGCAATACATCAAACCGTGAGCATGACCATTAAAGGAAATCGTGCTTCCAAATTTCAAGTGCTTTTATCATACAAGAATGTTTAGTTCTACAAAAAGAATAACTTACTACCAATATTGACTAACTAGTATGTGGATCAGAGAGTAAATATAAGAACGTACAGGGTGATGTGGCCAATGTTCAAATCAATGATCTAAAAGCGAAAAATGACCATATGAAATAATATAACATAAAAATGGTAAGCATCCATGTCAATGTCATGTCATTTCCTAACCTTTTTCAAGATTTGTCATATACTAACATATCATTTTCATACCTGTTTAAGCATAATAAGCTGCAATAATAAGTCTAAGCATGGATACCTGTTTCTCTGGAATTCTTGATTTAAAAAATCTAGCTAGATGTTCTGTCAAAATTTTAGACAGATGCCCTATCTGTTCACGATGTTTCAGAGAGCTCCATCAATGATGCATAATTCAAAATAATCAAACAGTACATGTAATTGAAATTAAAAGATCTTATTAGTTTCACATCAATGATTTTGCACATGCTGTCACAACCTGATTCAATGGAATTATTATACATTTATACTTGAACCATGCGATCTAAAATATCTCATCCAGCCTCAAATACCAACAACCACCTACCATCCACTTTTGTTGTGGAATTAATTTGGGCATCACAACCTCTCAGTGACACATACCAAACAAGACATACTACATCAACATGAAAATAATTATGAGACTCCGTTTGGTATCCAAAGTCCAAACCATCACACCCTAAGTCAAGGCGTCAAGCCAGCACAAAATGGATGCCAGTAGGATATTTCCACTCTAACTGAACAATTTATAGAAACGCCAAATGCTGCCAATAGTTAAATACTGAATCCTTGATCCAGAAAAATGTTTTGGCCACTGGAGCATCAACTTTCTTTTTAAGTCTAAACATATAGGATTTCTTAATCAATATGGACCATGAAACAGACAGTCAAAATATAATAAAAGATTGCCTGAGGAAGAAAAATGGTAAAATGTATGCTGAAATATCAAACTCGTGTCACATATCCCAAGCCCATTCTAGTAACTAAATGGCACTATGCCACAGTTCACACTATTACAGAAAACACTAGGTAGAATGCCAATGTTTGTCCTAGGCCACATTAGGTTGCTTGAGTGCATTACAGTATTTACAACACCATGCCTGAGCATAGCAATCACCACTATGTAACAACCATGGTACTCACATTTATTTACTAGCAGGGTACATAGCTTGGAATGGATTATGCATCAGCCCTAGTCATAGAAGTAACAAATATTTGCATATAACCAAGCATGGGCACATTAAGTTGAGTAACAAAATGTATACCTCACTTTCTGTAACAAGGGATAAAGAATACATTCTGATAACATTTGCAACAGCTCGTAAGACCAATCGTCGAAATGTAGGTTCCCCAGCTTCCCCTTCAAGCTGATTTTGAATGGGAAAACATATTAACAAGATGTGAACATAAGTTAGATCAATGTCCACAACAGCAAACATAAAACTGAAGTAGAGTAGTAGACTACCTCAGCATTTGTTCGCAGCGAAGTCATAAGAAGAGAACATATTTGGTGGCGCAAGACCTGATGTATCAAATGCATTCAAAAGGATTGAAGATCCAAAATGGAGAGATTTTGACTACGAAGATAACAAAAAATGTGACACAAAACCTTTTCATAAGGTATTAACTTTTGAAACATTGCTGTGTAGTTGGACAAAATGAACCTGCAATGGACACAAATAAGGACAGATGCTAGAGTGACAGATAAAATCATTTGGTTTATAATTTGCACATTCTATGTTCCATAAAATGTATATATATTTATGTATAAGCATATGTACAAATGTGTATATTTGTATCCATCAACTAATGAAAGCACAAAGGATTGCAAGGAAATTTCTATACCGGAACATAGCTAACCTAATGAAGCTAGTTGTAAATCTTCCTGCATCTTTTCTATGTGATAGCAACAATGATCATAAAATCTTAGGAAGTCTAAATCAACCGGATACTATGTTCATGTCTACCATTAGTAAGCACATAGATCAACGGATGTTTTCCCACCAGATACCATGTGTGGGATGCTATGTTTTTTTTATATATCAAACTTATTGACTGCACCATCTAATTATGGAAGCAAGTGAGCATAAACTCAGAAACAAAAAATAAGAAATTCAAAATATATAGAACAGATATGAATTCAAATGGTTAAAGTATTTAAAAATAATTTTCATTCAATTAATCAACAACTAATGGGGTTCTGAGAAAGAATTTGGTAGCTCTTGAAAGAAGGTGCACCTTCTATAAAGACCTATAATACATCATGACTGAGATATACGTTAAAAACAAATTTAAAATCAGCATGCTCAAAAATTTTATAAGGCAAATGTGTCTACAGAAAAATTCAACAAAAAGCCCTCTTTCTCCAAAGTCGTGGTTCCTCCAAAAACACGAAAAAATAAATAGATAGCTCACAAGTACCAATAGTAACGAGGTAATAACTAATGTAGCAAAATATCTAGAAAATTGATTTGTCATAAGGATATGTCATCAGTCAGCATAGTCTTCAAGACTGTTCTTTTTTTATCAATCATTCAACTCAGTTTTCAATTAAATAATACAATTAACTAACAACATGTCTTGATGAATTGGAGTGGAGCATAAACAGTGTAATAAACCTTTTGGGTTGCATGTGGCCATTGAATGCTCTGTCGATTTTTTGTACGAAGAGAAAACAGAAAAGATAAAAAGGAGAAATTGGTGTTTCAATAAGGCTACAGGCAATCAGGATATAAAAAAAAAACATAAGTATATAGGTGGTTGAACATAAAATAATAATAATTCCTTAGAAGCACATTTGAAAATATCTTACATTTATCAGCATGAGAAATAAAAACCAGACCTAGTGATGCAAAAATTGTGACAAAAAGTTCAGAAGCCATTCAATGAGATTTTATGAAATACTTGTATGCACAACCTAGTAACAAGGAACGTAAGGGGCAGCTCATGATGGTCTATGTCATATATAATGACATTATTTTCAATGGAAAACCCTTTTCGAGAACAACATCATCATTGACAAACAAAAAAATGACTGGTGAGAGCACCAAAATTTAAAGGCTTATATTCAATGATATTTCCCAGCAGCAGAATCATGGGAAATAATTTGAGCTTCAAATAGAAACACATGGGAAAAAAGAAGAGTTGACTTTTGTGAATTCTATTTACAAATATTAGAGCATCAAACTTTAACGACTGATTTGAGTGAAATTGCATAGATATGTCAGTACAACTGTCCCTTGCTTATAGTAAAAAAGATGTACATGGAGTAAGAGTAGTCTATATGAAAAGAAACAATGCTAGAAACGTAATTAGAATAATGGCAAGAGCAAAAGAAGATATAGAAAATCATAAATTAAGAAATAAAAATGTTCAGGCGGCAATAGGCAAATTAAATCAGGATATCATGTGAAAAAATAATTTAAAAGGGCATAATAAAATCATTACTCAAGTATATCAAGAGCAAATGCCCGTTGAAGTGAAATAACTCGCAACCAGATCGCCTGACAAAGACAAAAGTGAAAGGTACTCAGATCATTAGTGTGCATATTTTCTACCTTCACAGAAGACAAAGAACAGTAGGCATATAACAGTTAAAGGAAACCAGTAGGACATGGCTTATTGATGAAAAAAATAAATCTTGGGAGATAACTACTAGTGCAAAATAATAATAATGTTTTATTTCTTTTAAAGCATTCATAAAAGAAAAAACTTTGCAATAAAAAGCTCATTGATTCATTCAACACATACAGATCCACCTGCAGCAAGTGCTGTCAGGTCCTCAAGCAGTCGAAGTCCAAGTTTACCAACTTTACTAAGACCTTCTCGCTTTGCTGGCCCTTCAGAAACAAAATCACTATCAAGTGACCTGCAAAAGTTCAAGTAAGCTAAATGATGAAGTAACAAAAGGCCAAGCTCAAAATTATGTGACTACCAATTTCAAATTTTCAATAACACTTGCACAAGCTATATTAGAGAATGAAAATATGCATAAAACACATGGCAAAATTATCATTGCAATAAAAATCATAAATAAGAGAAACAGGCAAGAGAAAGAATTACATACACTGAGTTATTGAAACTACGGCTAATATCATCCATAATGGTACTAGCTCGAGACGTGTGACTGCCAGAACCAATTTTGCCAGGAGGAAGTGATTCAATGCAAGCAACGCTATCAAAAATAAGAGCTACGGCCTGCCTGAATGTAGCTGCAGCAGTACTGACCCACAACAAATGCAAATAAGAGACAGTTAAAAAATAAAGCTCGACTCAGGTCAGGGTATTAAGATAGCTTTCTAAAATACACACTTGCGCACACTGTCAGAAGATCGACTGCTCTCAAGTAGACGGAGACATATACCAAGAGCTTGAGCCATGTTGTCCTAAAAAGTACAAATATTCGCCATAAGTGATCATCTAAATAAAAGCTGCTCTATGAACATATTGGCACTATAAAGAAAAAAAATAGAACTTTTAGTGGTCATGTTCTCAGTAATTATATAGAAGGTACTACTACAAAAGGCATGTTATAGAAACCCTGAAAAGTAAAACATAAATGTGCAAACATGTAATGATAATACCTTACAAAATGTACACATACCCGGACATGTCTGTATGCATGTTTGTCCACATAGACACATACGATGCTAAGTTGTACCAAGCAATATGCTTACCACCAAGTACTAGTATCTGATCTCTTATAAAGTCGAATCACATCCGCCCACTTGTGATCTTTCACTCAACACATTAATCCACCAATAACAATAGTAAAATGCTCCATCAGTACCAATTTTGCCTATTGCTAGCTGCTCACTCCAACACCAACAGTGGCCATACAACCTGGACTGGGCCTCCCACATGACCCTTTGCATGCGATGCTAATGTCCGCTGCCACCGGATGTTGTTGATATGTCTGCACCACCTACACCTACCAAATGCACTGGAGTCAGCTCCCCTACCACACGCACACAGACACACCCCTCCAAAACACAAAAAAAAGAACCTAGCAACCTCATCAATGGCCGCTTCCTTTCCACTGCCTCCTACAACCTCAATTCCACCTTGCTTGCCATCACCGGCTATCCTTGCAACTCTCTCCAATAATGTGAGCATCTGCTCGTAGCTGCCTACTTCCCCTTGTTTCCTGCCTTTGTGTCCTGCCCCCTCTTGGTGCTAGACTGATATTCTAATCGTAGATATGGGTATTTCATCAATCTTTAGTTTTGCAAAAGTCAATTGTATGAAACTTTGAGACACTTGCCAATCAAAACTATTCTTCACACCACATTTCAATGATAGACCATTGAGGCAGCTTGTCTTGTTTTTTAAGTGAAAATTTTGGATGTACACCTTTTTTTCTCATGATCCTCGAGGCCATATCTATATGATCCAGATTTATCACTGGCACTCTATTATATTCATGGACTAGATTCAGATACATGTTAAATACTTCAAAATTCTTATGGCACCTTTGAGTACCTATACAGCTTTGGTACTTGTCATCTATAGTTAAATGCATTTTAAAACTTTTTCCCTGAAGATATTTGATTCTATAAATAATCACTTACAATTGAATACTTCTAAGATACTTGGGAGATGGGCATTTACTAGGGACTCCAAAGGAATTTATTTCTCTTAAATGTTCATTTTAGCTAGAGGAAAAGAAAGATATACATATGTACACAGAAATATAGATTATTGTACACGTATCTTCATATTTGAGAGAAAATCAAATTAAGGTTAATAAATAACAGTGATGACATTTTATTATATTTCACCAATATTCTACTAAAAGAATCTTCTTCTTAATGAGTGATGATCTAGATTCATCAATTGTTTGATGTTGTTTATCATAATGTCAAACTAATATCCTAGCTCTTCAATTAAAAGCCAAAGTTTGTCAGATATCATGTACTTAAATAGTTATAGTTGAAAGCATCAAAGATTTATTTTTTATCTTAAACCATAACCAGCCAGTGAAACAATCATCTAGAACACTTGAAAAGAAAAAAATAAAGGTTGTTTTCACTTAAACAAGTTTTCAAGGATTATAACTTAAGACGGCAAGAATATAGATATGCATGCTAATCACAATCTTTTAATCGGGCTAAAGGAAAAAAGAAAAGATTATGAATATGTCATTTTTTGCTCACCTCCTCTAAAGGATGCAAATGTGACTGGAATACAATTAAGATAGTCTGCAAGGTTTTAAGCTGAACACTCTCATCTGTCATCTCAGCATGCTGAAAAAAGCATATCAAAAACATCATAGTAAAATATTCCAAAAGACTATAACGACAATAATAATAATCAATAAATATTATCTAAGTATCCTTACACAAGCTACAATATCATATGGTTGGATCACTACATTGATATTGTCACAACAAAAGGAGGTGAAAAGCTTCTGATGCAAAAACTCCTCAAAATAAACCCCATAAATGTGCATAAAAATAATGCTAAAAATTAACTTACATTGTTAATAAATGTATCACCTATTAGCATATTTATTACTGGCCAAATTCTTTAATGTTTTGTACTCAGTGATTTAAAAAGTGCTAGGCACCAAGGTGCAAAAACACCCGAGACGCTAGGCGCTCGCCGGAGCGAAACGAGATGCTAAAATATAAAAATATATAAATAAATTAATAAATATAATTATTTAAATAAAAATATGATATTAAATTAAAAAAATCTTACAAAATCACAATATCACATTAACAAAAAATCTCAAAATTCAAAACAATAACAAAAATTTTAAATAAATAAAAATTAGCAGTATTAAAATCAAAATAATATATTATTAATCTAATAAATAAAAAAATATTGTTACTAGTATACAGTTAACAGTATACTGTTAATATACTGTTAACGGTATACTATCAAGTCGATGTGAGTAAAGGGAGTAAGAGTAACAGTAGCGGCAATGGCAGCGGGAGTGGGAGCGACGATAGTGGCAAGCAGCGACAGTAGCGGTAGTGGCAGCGACAGCAATAGCGATAGCAGCGAGCAACGGCAGCGGTGTAAGAGTAAGACTAAGGTTGCTGATTGAGAGAAACAGCAGCGGTAGCAGGAGCGAGAGCGGGAGCGACGATAGTGACAACGGCAACAGCGACGGCGAGCAATGATAGCAACGACAAGCAGCGACAGTGGCAACGGAGAGCAACAACAACGAAGACAGGCAACGATAGTGGAGAGAGGCAGCGGCAATAGAGAGGAAATGTCTGCGGCAGAATCACGAGCAGGGTTAGGGTTGGGGAAGTCACGAGAGGGATGTTGGGAGGCTAATATCGATGCTTTAGTTGGTTCAATCGAACCAACTGAAGCACCGGAGACCGAACCAAATGTAAAACATTGGTTCGGTCGCCTGGTTTAACCCGAGCGCTCGCCCGAAGCGCCCGACGCCTGGGCTCGGGCGAGCGCCTAGGCGACGCCTCTTTGAAGCGAGGCGCCTGGACATGAAGCGAGGCGCTCGGGCCTCGCCTCGCCTTGCCCGAGCGCCTAGGCGAGCGCCCGAGCGCGCCTATTGAAATCGCTGTTTGTACTCCATTTAAAACAATCTAAATAAAGATCCACGATCTAACTTACTGATTTAAACCTTATCACATCTATTTACTCAATTTCTTAGTTGTTCTCTACTAATCCATCACTTTACAGCTTCAGGAATCATCATTGCAGGTTGCAAAGATCTGCTCCAGTTAACCTAAGTGACTCTTTAATGTCCATCCATATGAGCCCAATAAAATCAGGCTCATCAATCTTATGGATCCAGTGATTTAAAAAGCGCTAGGCGCCAAAAGGCGCCAAGGTCCACAAACGCCCGAGGCGCTAGGCACTCGCCCAGGCGCTCGCCCGAGCAAAGCGAGACGCTAAATTATAAAAATATATAATATAATTATTTAAAATTATCTAAATTATAAAAATATATAATATAATTATTTAAATAATTTCAAATAAATAAAAATTAACAACATTAAAATCAAAATAATATATTATTAATCTATTAACAGAAAATTAATCATTTCAAAATTCAAATAAACTTAATATTAAGAGTATACTGAGCCTGATGGAGAAATGAGGAAGCAGCGACGAGCGACGGCGGCAGTAGCGGCGGCGAGCGGCGGCAGCAGCGGCGGCGACGACAGCAGCAGCGGCGAGCGACGGCAGCGGTAGCGGGAAAGGGAAAGGGAGCAGAAGGCGCGAGCAGCGGGAGGCCTCGAGGGAGGCGCGAGCAGCGGGAAGGCTCGCGGGAGGGCTCGCAGGAGGCGAGAGGGCTCGCGGGAGGCGCGAGCAGCGGGAGGGCTCGCGGGAGGCATGAGCAACGGGAGGGCTCGAGGGAGGCACGAGCAGCGAGAAGGCTCGCGGGAGGGCTCACAGGAGACGCGAGCAGCGAGAGGGCTCGCGGGAGGGCTCGCAGGAGGCGCGAGCAGCGACAGCGACGAGCAGCGGCAGCGAGCGACGAGATCGCGATCGGGATCGGGATCGAGATCGAGAGCGGCAGCGGCAGCAGGTTAGTGTTGGGTTAGGGTTAAGGTTAGGGTTGGGGTTATATCGGTTTAGTTGGTTCGATTGAACCAACTAACAACCGAACCAGGACCGAACCAGACCTAAAATTCTGGTTCGGTCGCCTTGGTTTACCCAGGCGCTCGCCCGAAGCGCCCAGGCGGCGCCTGTTTGAAGCGTGCCGCCTGGGACATTAGCGAAGCGCTCGGGCCTCGCCTCGCCTCGCCCGAGCGCCTAGGCGAGCGCCCGAGCGCCTTTTGCAATCACTGTATGGATCGATATACAAACATTTTGTATAGTGACTTTCATGAAGCATAAACCTCAGAGAGAAGCCTACATATATTTTGACATATCTAAATTAGAAAAAGAAAATTGGCCTTCCTAAGTAGGAAAACAATTTGCACAAAGATACAAGAAAAAATAAAACAAAGTGCAGGCAAACCAAGGAGCATTTACTCTTATATACAACAAGAAATCAAAAAGGTGACACATCACAGATATAATTATTTCTTTTTACCATAAAAGTAGCTTCTTTGGGCTCCCAAAACAGGAGTTTCTAGTTTGTGCAATAGCTTCTTGTTGGCAATAGAGAACTCTCTTGCCAAAGCATGAAAAGAGTTAACACTAACCCACCTAAAGAGACAGTAAGGTTCAAGCCACCTAACCCCAAATCATATTAACATTAGAATCTTTAGGATGATGGGAAATAGTGTTTTTCTAGTTCATGTTCTAACATTATAGTATCAGAATCTAAAATCCCAATAATAGTAATATTATACATAACAAACTTAAGAAGCATTGGAGAAGAAAAGAATATAAAGAACTTCGTATGATAGGAGTGTTCGTACAGCCACCGCAAGCCATGGACCCCCAGCAATTTTGCTTCAAGTACAAGGATACCTTTCTTGGACCAGGCACTCATAGAGCATAGATAAATGGATAGTGAAATACAGGCACTGAATTTATATATAAAATGTTTGGAAGTTGAATGCATGTTCAATGAGAATTTTACCTCTTTCAAGGTGGAAAGTATATATTTCACAGCTGATGGCGTAACAGCATCATGTGCTATGAGCTTTTGCAAACAAGAAAGTCCGATGACACTAAGTTTTACTGACTTAACATCACAAGCCATCAAAAATATGCGCAATATGTCCTCATTGTGAGCAATTTCATTTGGACTTGACAAGGAGCGAAGCTGAAGATAACACCATGAGATCGTGGCATTAGAACATAAGCAGTTGCTACACCCAGAAACAGAGTTAAAGAAGGCGACAACGATTTACTAAAGTGATTAGGAACAGTTCCATAAAAAGAAAAGGCATGTTCAATGAGATCGGTGACTCGATCAGATCTGACACAAAACTTTTGATACATAGTTCAAGAATCAAGATTATAACTTCAAAACATTTAGCACAGGAAATGCAAAATATATGGGTTAATCAGAATGTCTATGTATCAAAACTATTCCACACATTGCCCGTCTAAGTAATAAACCTCAAAAATTATTTTCGTGGGATAAAAAGAAAATTACAACTGAATTGAAGAAATAAGACCTAAATCACAAACTAATCAAGCAAAATCTTTCTCATATGTAACTGTGGAGAAATCATATATTTCAGATCCGAACAAAGACCGACGGTCACCTTCAAGATCGCATGCTCCGCGGCATCCTTCACAGCCGGATACCTTCGGCGGGCTTCGACAGACAGCGCCCGCAGATCGGACTCGAGCACCGCCATAAAAGCCATCCCTTACCTCGGAAGAGGTTGATTCCTCTAGCTAGTGTCACTCCGATCAGAGAAACGGAGGAGGGTTAGGGTTCGGATCTCGAGGAAGGGAGAAGAAAGCTTCGGAGAGAACAAAGAGAGGGACGACGCATCGCGAGATCGCGAAAGACGGACGAAGAAGAAAACAACCAAGTGGTGAGTTTCATTTTCTCGCCTTCGCTTTTGATTTCGTCGTGGCGAACCACGATAACTCTGAGACGAAACGAGCGTGCCAGTCGTCTGATCTTCATCTGACGGCTTTAACCAGAGATCTAAATGGGTTCGAGGGCATCGCACTTTTTTGAGGTTAACAGGCAGGCAGCGAACGATGATACAAAGCAATAAACCACCCGAAAACGTTTTGAGGTAAAACTACCAATTGAAATTAACAGGCTGATTATTATAAAGAAGGCATCAGAGCAAAGCAAGAACTCGAAAAGGAGTAACCAGTGGCGAGGGTTAGAATATGAAAGGACCAGAGTGAACCAGCGAGCCCCACGTCACTGGGTCACTCGTGGAATCGATGGGGGTCCATTGATCCGATCGTCCGTTTAATTAGACATATTTTCAAATATATAAAATAATTTAAAATTATATGTCCTTAAAAAATATAAAATATTAAAATTAATAAAAAAAATTCAACTAGCTTGGATAAATAAAAAATAAAATAAAAACGTCAACGAATATTATAAAAAACTTTTTTTCTAAATTGAATAGTATATGATAATATTTTGAAAACTAAAAAGTGAATATGCAGTTCAATTAGGTAAGTAGAAATATTGATATGGATGTAGCATACATGTATGATGAAAGTTAAAGCGAAACTTAATTTAATAAAATAAAATAATAATAATAACAACAAAAACAAAATAACTTTAGGCACAAGGGTGACCGGAAAAGAGGAAAGGACCATATTTATTGATTGATGTTAGAGAAACTAATAGAAGATGTCAAAAAAAAAACATAAAAAGAAGGGTGAGCGGAGGGGGAGGAGGTGATGAGAAGACGGGGTTGAAATAGGAACCGTGGCGAAGCGAAGATGTAGCAAAAAGGGGAAACGCTTTTCGTTTTCATCTTAATCTTATTTTCGAATTGACACCTATACACTTTAAAATAAAAAAAAAAATAAGAAAGATTTAAACAGAAGGTATTTAAGTAATATTAACTATATAATAAAATTAAATCTATTTTATTTAACTTGATTGGTTTGTGTGAGTTACCTAAGAACCAACCGGGCAATTGATTTGTTTTCTTTTTTAACACAATTGATCAACTAAATTAATTAGATCGATTAATGATCCAGTGATCCAGTTAGTTCAGTCTGATTCTAATAACTATGCTTGGACCTTGCGATTATTATGATTAATAATTTGGATAGATATAATTAAGTTATACAATTATAATTTATATTTTAATAAAAAAAATTAATTTTTAATCCTAATTTGATATTGAAAACATCATGTGAGATCGTGCGTCCCCCCCTTGCACAATCTTAGCCCTTATAGTATCTAGTCTTATCGAAATTTTTTTTTTACTTTTTTTAATATCATGAAAGCTGAAAGTTTTATATAGGTCACGTCTCCGTGGTGGCTCCAATTTTATGATTAACTTGATTGTTAAAATATTGATGATATACCAAAGTTGATTGATGATTTGAAACTTTATCTATCTATCAGATTTTTAAAGATGCTACCTAATTTAGTGAACAAGATATGTAAGATTCTAGAATCAAATTCAATTTACATCACTTATTTTTATAAATAAATAAATTTCAAGTATATATCCTTAAAAACCTAAACCTATAATGATCTTATAAGTGTCTTACCTAAGTTTTAAACTACAATACTCAAATATGTAAGGCTAGTAGTGGTTTCTAACAAGTGTGTTCTACTTTTCTTTTCTTTTTTTTCAAAAAGAGAAATAGAATAAGAAAATAGAAGCGCAACGCCATATAAGAAGAAATAAAATGAAACAGTGCTCAACTTACCTGCTGAAACAGCATGAGTACACCGAGCACAGCTGCATTTCACACAAAAAGAAAAGCATAAGCATATGCCCAAAGCGTTGAAAGAAAACGGAACATATTCAAAGCACTATCCTCCCAACTAAAGCAGGATGCCAACATAGACTAACAGATAAACAGGTGCCTAGAAAGCAACGGGGAGATGAAGTTTACATGTAGCATAAGCGGTAGGTTTATTTCTCTAAACCATCAGCGGAAAAAATTATCCACATCAGGGGGAAAGAATGGAAAACATCAACTTAGGTTTTGAAAGCAAGAAATAAAAGTTTCTATTTTAAAAGAGATGATGGCACTGTATGCTCGTGTGACCAGAGAGAGAGAGAGAGAGAGAGACTTGGGTGGCATATCTGATCGATGGTGTGTCATGTCGAAAGAAAATACTCAAGAGCCTCATGCTTAAGCTCTGGTTTAATACCTGATCATGCCCCGTGGACAATGCCCTTCTATGGATGATGCGTAACTTTGTACAGATCTTTATTATCTCACTGTGGTTCGAAACCCGGAGAAGTACAGACATCGAGCCGGTATACTGGAAGAGAAACAGGATAGTAACAAAATCATAGTTCGCCTAAATCAAGAACAAGAAAAGGTTGGAATCATCGGTCGGAAGAGAAAGAGAAGTCTCTTCGAAACTCGGAGAAGTCCCGAAGCGAGCGTAATGGAATAGGCAAAATTCAAGTGAAAGGGTGCCGCAAAAAATAGAGATTTATTTTTATATTTGATTATTCTCATATTGTTAAGGATTTAATAGTCTCCGGAACAAGGAACCTCTTGTGTCAACTTTTCTAATTTGATACTTGTTGTCGATTCCTATTTCTTTTTTCTTTTTTCTGATATCAGATTTATTGCTGATTTCTAGTTTGAGTTTTATTTTTTTACTTTGGACACCGAATATATATGTATATATATATATATGTATATATGTATATATATAATGTCAGAAGATTGGACGTCGGGCCGGGGGATCGGTCGACGTATCGACAGAAGGCTTCGGGCCATGGATTCGGGCATCGAGCCAAGAAGAGCGGATATTGCACCAAGGATATCGGAGTTGCGGAGTCAACTAGCCGATTGGGCAATAGGCCGCAAGAGAGGACGATGCGCCGAAGAATCAGACGAAGCGTCGAGGGACCAATGACATGCCGGACAATATGATTAATGCTTAGTATTAATTATCTAAATCGAAGTATGTTTTACATGTGCAGGATTAACTACGATAGCAAGGCATAAAACAAAATGAAGTCCCGGAGTCAAGGACGTGATTTCATTGGGAGTTCGAGAGTTCGTCAGAAGTCCGGACGTTTGTCGGAAGTTCTGTCAGAACCAGCCGAGAAGTCTCAGAGCTTGCTAGAGAAGCTCGTCGGAACTCGCCAAGAAGATCATCGTGAAGTCCAGGAGTTTGCTGGGAGTCCGTCGGAATATTGCTGAGAGATCGTGGGAAGTTCGTTGGAAGAAACTAGACTTATGGACTTGTTTAGCTTAGAATATGCCTTAGGAATCGTAGTTAGCACGTAATTGGGTTTGGATTTGGGCCAACCCAATTAGGGGCCAGCTGGGCCCATGTAAGGACTATGTTGGGCCTAATGAGGCCCAAACAGTGCCCCAAAAGGTGACATCGTCGTGGCATAGTCATCGAGACTATGTCAGGCGGTAGTACCGCTAGTCTGTATAGTTGTACCACCCCTTGCAGGGTGCTAGGCGGTGGTACCGCCTAGCACAGCGTCAGTGTTAGACTGACACTAGCGGTGGTACCGCCCATGCCCGGGAAACCTGGGATGAGATGTTTTTAGGCTCCAAGTTTGAATCAACTTGAAGCATATAAATACCCCTCTCATCCCTGGTTAAAAGACACAAGCATAGAGAGATTAAAAGTGAGAAAACGTTGTTGCAATCATAAGTGAATCCCCTCTTTTAGCTTAAACTTAGAATTATGTTTAGAGAGGAGTATGAGTGCTTGTAAGGGTTGTCTCCTAAACCCGATAAAAGGAGAAGAGGGGTGTAAAAGGTGGTTGGTCTTCCCCTATTGAAGGAAGACTGATAGTGGATGCCGGTGGCTTCGACGGAAGAGGAATCGGCGAAGTGGATGTAGGTCATGACGACCGAACCACTCTAAAATCTAGTTTGTATTTCTATTTGTGCAATTTATCTTTACTGCAAACCTCTTTAATTGTTTACTGCCTTCAAGCTATCTTTACGAAAAACGCTTTTAAGTTAACCTCTCTCCTAAACTGTTTTTGTCGAAATCTGTTTTAATCGAAATAAGATTTTTAAAATAATAAAAGTTTTACCACAGCACTAATTCATCCCCCCTCTTAGTGTCGACCTCGCTCTTGAGCATAACAATTGGTATCAAAGCCTCGTTTTCTAATTTGGTTTAACACCCAAATAGAAATGGCTCTTTTCGGCTTTCAAGAGGGTCACTCTCTCATTCGTCCTCCCTTTTTCAATGGGACGAACTACACTTATTGGAAAACTCGAATGAAAGTTTTCTTGCTTTCATTGAATCTCGATTTATGTCACATAGTCGAATTTGGTTTTCAAAGGTCTTCTCTTCCAATGAACCATTGGAATAATTTGGAGAAGAAGACGTTTTCTCTAAATTCAAAGGCTATGAATGTCTTATTTTGTGCCTTAGACAAAAATGAGTTTAATCGGGTTTCTACTTGTGAAACGACTTTTGATATATGACACGCTCTCGAAATCACACATAAAGGCACTAATAGAGTAAAAGATTCAAAGATTAATTTTTTAATGCACGATTTTGAGATGTTTTATATGGAATCAAGAGAGAGTAATAGAGATATGTACACCCGTTTTACGGATGTCGTCAATAGTCTAAAAGCACTCGGTAGAAGTTTTTCAGATTTTGAACTTGTAAATAAAATTTTACGTTCTCTTAATAAGAGTTGAGATTCGAAAGTAACCGAAATGCAAGAGGCTAAAAACCTAAATAACCTACCACTTGAAGAACTAATTAGGTCTTTGATGACCTATGAAATGACTAATGTGGCACTTGACGAACATAAGAACCACCTTCCAAAGAACAGGAATGATTTCAGACTTAGAACAATTGAAGACCACTCGAGCATAAGCTTAAGTGATGGTGAACTTGAACTTCTCATAAATAAATTTAAAAAATTCATGAAACAAAAATTAAAGAACGCAACTACTTGCTTTGAACGCAAGAAGAAGAACACAAATTAGGATGAATCGAGCTCCTCCGAAGACGAGGAGAAAATCAACAAAGGCGAGGTGGCAAACTATGCCTTAATGGCTTTCTACATTGAGGTAAACAACTCAAACGAAACTCCCTTAGTTTACTTTGAAATTACTTGATGTCCTTCATGAGTTGTTTTTAATTTTTTTTTTAAAATTATATAAATTTCTTTTTAAAAATTACATGTTTAAAAATGTAATGAAAATGTAAAAATTAGGATCATGCTAGTAATTTCGAAAATGATAATAAAAATTACATGTTTAATAAAAAAAATGATTTTGATTAAAAATGCCTTATGAAATCATGCTATATGTGTTTAAGAAGTAATAATGTATATCATGTTGATTTCCATATTATTTCTCGATTTTGATTAAATGAAATCATGTTTGATTTGAAGTAATGCATAATGATCATGCTTAATGAGTTTTTCTTTCGAAATGATGTGTGATGATTTTTATGATTTATCGATTATCGATTTTCATAGTAATAAAAGTGGCTTTTTCAGTTTAAAAAATGATGCATGTTTTGATTTGGCATAAATGAAAAAGACATGCTTATATGAAATAGTGTAAGTGTTGATGATTGTATATTTAATGATACATAATAATATAATAAAAATATTAAATGTTTTGATACCATTATTCACGATTTTATGCATGAGATTTTAAAGCTATATATGATGATTTTTGTGATTTATGCCTTATTGATCTTTAATGTAATAAATCTTGTACTTTCGATTTTAAATGTTGATGCATTTATTTATTTGGCATAAATGAAATAAATCACATGAATTGAAACAACTAAAAAGTGGATAGGTTTCTCCTTGAAAGATATCTTTTTCCTTACTTTATCGAGTTTTCCAAAAAGGAGATTAATGAATCTATTTATATCACTTTTGTGAATATCTTGAAAATGATTTTGATTTGATGATTTGATGATTTAAAATTGAATAAATTTTTATCTAAATCATGATCTTGATTCCTTAATACTTATAAATTAAGATTTATTATGAATCAAGATTTTTCATTAATCGATCTCTTAAGATTTTCTTTTGATTATTTAAGAGGAGGTTTTTTTAAAAAAAATCACTTTTTTTGTTATTTACATGATCTTATCTTTCATCAGATAAGTTTTATGCAATTCCTTGTATTCATGAAATGTTTATCTCAACACCCAATTAATTTTTTTTTATATTCTTTATGTGATGATATGAATTTATGCGTGAAATACAAATGAAAATTATGATAATGCATAATAGGATGTAATGTAATTTGACAATTAGATATCATCATGATATGAAGTATTTATGATTTGGAATGATGCATGCAATACTTATGCTTTTTATGATGTATGTGATGTATTGCATATGATGTGAATCATGATCAAAATTATTTTAATTTAATTTCAAAATTTATCTCAATTATGACATTTTGAAATAAGAATGACACTTTACCTTCTTTTTGACAATAACAAAGGGGGAGAAAAATTGCTAGCTCAAGATGCAAAACTTGCAACTTGCACATTGCAAAAGGAAGAAAAAATAACTAGCTTGCTAGCTAGCTTGCACAAGTCAAGAATAAGTAAAAATTTGCTAGGTTGCAAATTGTATGAAGAAAGAAGTGCTATCTTGCCTATCTCAAGAAATAAAATATGCTAACTTGTACATCTAGCAAAATTGACAAATTTGCTTCTTTCAAGAAGCAAGAGTTGCTTTCTTGAAGATCTTTAAATTGCTAGCTTGCATGTTCTAAAATGTTGTAACATTCACTAGCTTACAAATTGCATGATGATAAAACTTGATATTATGTTTTTCATGCAATGATTTGAACTAATACCTCAAACACATTGAAAGTTACACTTCTCCTTTTTGTTGATGACAAAGGGGGAGAAGTATAATCATGTAATGCATGATGACGTGTTACAAATAATTCATGATGAAATTTGTAATGACTTGAATTCAGCTTGAATTCAAGGTTCTATCAATATGGCATATTGATAGGGGGAGTTTGTTTAAACTCCGGGAGTTAAGGTTAACTCCGTCATCAATTGGTTGCATCATCAAAAAGGGGGAGATTGTTGAATCTCGTATTTTGATGATGAAACCAATTGATAAGTATTTATGTTTTGATCTGCGTTTTGAGTGACGCAAGATACTTCAATCAGGATGAGATAATTAAAGCAGGAAGAATCATGTTGGGTCGGAGGAAAACATGTGTTAGGATCCTTTTATTTTCCTTTTATTTTCTATGCTTTTCTTTTATTTTTTGCATATTTATTAAGTTTGTTTAGTTTAGCTAAAGTCGGAACTCTATAAATAGGGATGTAACTACTTCTTTTCGATCATCTATAAAAAATATTATTCTGTCTTTTGACAAACCCTAGGAGGCCGATCCCCTTTAAGCGATCAAGGAGAGCCGATCCCCTCGAAGCGATCAAGGAGGCCGATCCCCTTGAAGTTATCATCCCCTTTCTCTTCTTCTTTTTTACAATAAGACTTTAGGGTCATATCATTTGGTATCAGAGCGGCGATCCTTGGCGTTCTCGCTACAACGTAACAAAAAAAAAAAAAAGGAGAAAAGGGTTGTTACCCCGGCGACCATCGAGAATTCCCTGCTTCCCTTCTTCCCCACCGCCGCCCTTGCTCTCCGGTAGGCCGTGCCCTCCCTTGCTGCCTCCTTTCCACCATCGGCGCGGCTTCCCGGTCGATCGACCAACGTCGCCACTATCCCCCCAACCGGCGACCTCTCCTCCTCGCTTTCCCATCTCGCTCGAGCGAGAAGGATCACTGGTGCCGTCTCCCTGCCAACGGACCACCCCTTCGTCGTTGATACTCTCGGCGACGCTGCCCTAACTTCTCTACCACTGTGCCCCCCGCCGGGTCGCAGCTGCAGCCGTCGGTTGCCCCCCTCCTCACGGTGACCGAAACAGGGCAACTCACTGCTGCTGCCCCTGTTTCCAGTCACGCCTCCTCCAGCACTCCTCTTCCCCTCGAGCGCCGTCGCCGCCAAGCCGACCCATCAACATTGTGGGCCATTGTGCGACGACCGCCGCTCGCCTCCCAACCGCCGCCGCTCCACCTTGCTCTGCATCTAACCAAAACAGAGCACACTTACTCTGCACTTGTTTTCAGTCGCGCCACAGCCGCGTGGGGTGCCTTGCTGCTGCCGGCTGTCGCCACCATCGTTGCTACTGCCAGCTACTGTGCAGATGCCCTTAACTAGACATCAGAAACATGAACTGGGGATTACCGACTTGCAATCGTACGCAATGGTTACCGATAACTCAATGAAGGCACAAATGGAAGCATTGGAAACCAGAATTGAAAATCGGCTACAAGAAACTCTTCATGATTTCAAAAATAGCTTGTTGGAGCACTTTAGCGGGTTTCAACAAGATGGGAGCTCAAGTTCTACATTGAACAGATCGAGAGATACAGGAAAAGGGCCCCAGGATGGTGACACACACTACCCATGTATCAGGGTAGAATTTCCACGATGGGAAGATGGGGATCCGACCAGTTGGATCTCTAGGGCGGAAATTTTTTTTCGTTTTTACAGAACCCCAGAAGAATCCAAGGTAGAGGTGGCCTCAATCCAGCTCGATGGAGATGCAATCTAGTGGTATGATTGGTACGAAACTTGCCATGGAATTCCTTCGTGGGAGCAGTTTAAAAGAGGACTTCTTGTTCGCTTTGGCCCATCCGAATATGAGAATGTTGATGGCCAACTCGCCAAAATTCGTCAGACTTCTACAGTGTTGGAGTATCATAGTAGATTTGAAAGATTGTCCAACCAAGCTAGAGATTGGTCAAAACGACAACTTTTGGGTACATTTATTGAAGGGCTTATTGTTAGAACCCTTGTAGATTTTAAACTTGGGGTTGATCTCTTTAGGGGATCGGCCTCCTTGGAACTCTATAGGGGTTCCTCCCTCCAAGTTGCTGCTCAAAGGCTGCAGAAAAGATTCATCTATTGCTTATCAAAAGAGAAGGAATACATGACTATTTATAGGGCTTCTAAACCCTAACACCTAATAGGACTCATACTCAAAGACTCCTATTCCTTTACAACTCCTAATTCTTTTATAAGAAACAACCTCCTAACCCTAGCCGGCCTCTTCACCTCTTTAATAGGGGTCGGCTTAGGTAGGTTTTACATGAATGTCCCTCTCAATTAGGACTCTCCTAGCTAGAGTCCTAACAGACCCGCCCTCTTCAAATCAGCCTTGTCCTCGAAGCTGACGATTCATGAATTCTAGGAATTTGATCTTCAAGTAGTCATAGTTCGCTCAAGTGGCATCTTCTATTGTAGGTTCGCCCACTGTATTAGCACTTTAGTAGTGGGTCGTTATCATCGAGTCACGATCCGTCGATCAATAAAAGCACTTGGCTGGGTCTGGAGTTCTCCTTGCGTAGTCATATTTGGTGGGTGGCTTTGGGCTATCTCCAAGCACCTATTTACAACTTTCGTCTGACCATCAGTTTTTGGGTGATATGTCATACTCCTTTTGAATTTAGTACCCTGCATATGAAATAACTTTGTCCAAAACCTGCTCTTGAAGATGCAAGTAGAATTTGTCACAAGCACAATGCGTCCCTTATAGTATAATTCTTTTGAGTCTCAATTGTAATGAGCCACGGGGCTTGGTGCTTCCTCCAATTTTTTTATGATCTTACTGGTCTCCAATTCTTCTTGCCATTCCATCTTAATATCCTCAAGGAAGTCACTGGTCAAAAGTGAAACGACCGAAAATTCAGCTTGCTCAGGTAGCCGTGAAAGCGCATCTGCAACAACATTCTCTTTCCCCTTTTTGTAAGTTATTTCATAATCAAATCCAATAAGTTTTGTTACCCATTTTTTCTGCTCAGGGGATGATATCATTTGCTCCAAAAAGTACTTGAGGCTTCTATGGTCGGTTTTAATATGAAATCGTCGATTGATCAAGTAGGGTCTCCACCTCGTTGCTGCGTGTACAATGGCGAGCATCTCCTTATCATATGTTGACATATTTTGATTGGAGGGAGATAACGCCTTGCTAGTGTATGCGAGTGGTCGACCATCTTGCATGAAAATTACTCCATTTCCGACTCTAGATGCGTTGGCCTCAATAACGAAGGGTCGGTTGAAATCTGGTAGTGCTAGCATTGGCGTCGTCGTCATGGCTGCCTTAAGTTTGTCGAAGGCAGCGAAGGCTTTGTCCGACCATTGGAAGACATCTTTTTTCAGTAAGGACATAAGTGGTATACTGATCTTTCCATAGGTTTTCATGAACTTACGGTAATAGCCTATTAAACCTAGAAAGCCATGTAGCAATTTTATGTTCCTCGGGATCAGCCAGTTTTGCATTGCTCCAATTTTGAAGGGGTCTACTGTCACACCTTCCTCTGATATGATATGCCCAAGATATTCCACCTTCTTTTGAAGAAAGCAAAAATCCATAGTGGTTGTTGTGTGTCCAAAAGGTGGTTTTCGGTATGTCTTCTTCGCATATTCGTATTTGATGATACCCGGATCGAAGGTCCAGTTTTGTGAAGATTTGTGCTCCTTTTCATCTAGCAATTCATCTACTACTGAAATAGGGTATTTATCCTTAATGGTTATGCCATTGAGAGCTCGGTAATCAACACATAATCGCCATGTTCCGTCCTTCTTTCGTATGAGGAGCACCGGTGAAGAGTAGGGGCTGCAACATGGCCGAATAACTCTTGTTTCGAGCATCGCTTTTATAATCCTTTCTATTTCATCCTTCTGGAGATGTGGATACTGATATGGCTGAGCATTTGTTGGAGATTTGCCTTGAAGAATCGTTATACAATGACCATGCCGACGGGTAAGAGGTAGGTTGCGCGGTTCGTCAAATATATTTGAAAATTCAGCAAGCAAAGAAAGTAGATTTGGATCTTCAAATTCTGTTGGCTCTCCCTTAGTTTGCTACTCAAGTTGTACCAAAAACCCGCTGCATGCTTTATGCAAAACCTTCTCCATTTGTTGTGTGCAAATCATTGTTATGTCACCCCCACGTTTCCCGTGCAATATCACCTGTTTCTCCTTACTATAAAATTTCATAATTACTTTCATAAAATTTTAGGAAACATCACCTAATGTCGTTAACCATTTAATTCTGAGCATGGCCTCATGATCGTTAAGAGGGAGAAGGAAGAAATCTGCAATTATCTCTTGGTCCTGTAGCAATAGTTTCTCCTGCGGGCGCCTACGATCACAACTCAAAATCTGTCCGTCGGTGACCTTAACATCAAACCTGTAGCGATTCTCGATAGGTAATGCCATCCGAACAGCAAGCTTACTATTTAGGAAGTTAGTAGTACTGCCCATGTCGATGAGAACAGTGATCGGTTGTTGTTTGAGAAGGCCTCCAACTTTCATCGTTTGTGGGTTTGAGTAGTCGGCTAGTGCGTGTACTGTAACGTCAGTCGGTTGTGGCTCTTCTTCCACATCTTCTTTATGTTCAAGGTTCTCTTCTGAATGTTCAATGACCTCTTCTTCTATTGGTTCAATCATAAGAAGTCTCCCTTTACTACAATGATGCTCACGGCTCCACGGCTCGTCGCAATGCCAACATGACCCCTTCGCATATCGCTCCCAAAGCTCTTCTCTTGTTAACCTCTTTGGTGTAGGGACTTGGTCGATAGTAGGGGGGACTGAGGGCTTCAGTATTACTGGTTGAGGAGCGACCCTAGTCCTCTGAGCTTCATGGTTCAATTGCTCCTCTTGATGTCGTGCGAAAGAGATGGCTGCCATAAGCGTATATGGTTGTCGCGCTTTAACTTCTCCTCGGATCTCCGGCTTTAAGCCCTCAATGAAGGTCCTCAATAGCTGTTTTTGAGACCAATCACAAGTTTGATTAGATAACCTTTCAAACCTGGTTTGGTACTCCTGAATGGTAGAGGTTTGTCGGATCTTTGCTAGTTGTCCGTCAATATTCTCGTAATCGGTTGGTTTGAAGCGGATTAGCAGTCCTTCTTTGAATTATCATCATGAAAGGACTCCATAAGTATGTTCAAACCAGTCAAACCATTGTATAGCATCCCCTTCAAGATGTATAGCTGCAATTTTCACCATAGATGCATCCGCGATTTTATGGTACCGAAAATATCGCTTCGCGCGCGAGATCCAACCAATCGGGTCTCCTTCTTCCCATCTAGGGAAGTCCACTCTCATGCATGGATAGTTGGGGTTGGTCATAGAGCTTCCCCTCTCTTGGAAATCATATCTTTGGGCTTGGTGCGATTGGGCAAAGCTCTCTCCTTGATGTGATTTCTTCGGGCTTAGTGGTCGGCCCAATCTGAGTTCGGTAAAGAGCGTCCGAATCTTATCCTCCATTCGCGCCTCGAAGGCTTCGAATTTAGCATTGATTACTTCCTAAGATGCCATAGTATATGCCGCCAAATCTGTGATGTTAAGATCTCTCTTTTGTTGTCGGGTTAAAGACATGTATTGGTTGAGAGAGGTGATGGTCGAAAGGGTTGGTAGATTGGTGGATATAGGCTACGGTTTAGGCTTGTTTTGTGGCTATTTTGGGTGCAGTTTGAGGGTGTGGTTTGGTGGAGTTTTAGGGCTGTAGATGAAAGTTTTGGATCTGTGATAGATGGTAGCAAAGGTTTGATAGAAATAAGTGGAAGTTGTAGCAAGTATGTGCAAGTTACGATTGCAGAATTCTCATCGAGAAATTTCAGCGGGTTACGACAAAAATTTGCAGCAACACAAAATTGTTTTTAGAGATGAATTTCTTAATAGATCAATCATAGATGGAAGCCAAGATGATCTATGAAGTGTATAAGAAATTTAATTCATAAAAGATTTCAAATAGATGGGTTAAGGCAACAATATGCGGCTGAAATTTTCTACAGCACAGATTTTTAAGTATAGCAGATTGGACGTAAAAGATCAGTGGTTTATATTGAGATTTTTTGATGAAACTAAAGGGAATTCCACTGTTAGGAAGTGTCAAAGCTATCATAAAAATTTTGTCGAGATTTGGATAGAAACAACATAGTATCAAGATCAAACAAACAGTGCTATGCGGCTGAAATTTTACAGTGCAGATTTTCAAGTATAGCAGATTAGACGTAAAATATCAATGGTTTATATTGAGAATTTTTTGACAAAACCAAAGGAAATCTGCTGTTAGGAAATGTCAAAGATGTCATAAAAATTTCGTAGAGATTTGGATAGAAAAAATACAGTAGCAAGATCAAACAGACGATGCTATACGGTTGGAATTCTGCAATGTATCTTTCGTCATAGAGATGAAAACTTTATGACGAAAAGTTTATGCAGCAATATAGGAATAATTTTTTTGGGATTTTCAAATAAGGATAACTAAATTGCAGCAGTAGTAAGGTAGAAAACCAGAACCTGTTGCAATTCACGGGGAGATCAAAGGATGATTCGTGGTGGTGGAGATGACGGCGGAATTTGGCGATGGTCTTTTAAGCAATTGTGGGAATTGCTTTGGGCAGTTATGGAGGGTTGATGGATGGCTGTGGAAGGGCAGCGAGATGCCAAGAACGCTGCTCTGATACCAGGTGTTAGAACCCTTGTAGATTTTAAACTTGGGGTTGATCTCTTTAGGGGATCGGCCTCCTTGGAACTCTATAGGGGTTCCTCCCTCCAAGTTGCTGCTCAAAGGCTGCAGAAAAGATTCATCTATTGCTTATCAAAAGAGGAGGAATACATGACTATTTATAGGGCTTCTAAACCCTAACACCTAATAGGACTCCTACTCAAGACTCCTATTCCTTTACAACTCCTAATTCTTTTATAAGAAACAACCTCCTAACTCTAGCCGGCCTCTTCACCTTTTTAATAGGGGTCAGCTTAGGTAGGTTTTACATGAATGTCCCTCTCAATTAGGACTCTCCTAGCTAGAGTCCTAACACTTATTCCCGAGATCCGGTGCGAGGTTAAGGCTCGTCAACCCCGCACTATGATGGCTACGATTTCATTTGCACGCCTACATGAAGAAAAAATCAGTGTAGAATACCGTCAAAACAGAGGTACCAATAAACAGGTGATTAGCAGGCAACCTACCTCATCTACTCCTAGTCGAAACCATAACACTAGCAGACTAACCCGAGAGGAACTCAAAGAAAGGTTAGCGAAGGGTTTGTGCGAGTATTGCGATGAAAAGTGGAGTTAGGAGCATCGATGCAAACAAGGAAGACTTTTGATGATTGAACCGATCGAGGATGAACCGGAAGTAGAAGTATCGGATTCCGATCATGAAGAAGTGGAAACTAATGATGATGTTGAAGCCGTCGCACATATAGTGCATGCATTAGCTGGCTACTCTAATCCACAAACTATGAAAATTGGGGGAACTCTGAAACACCAGTCTGTCACTGTTTTGATTGATACATGTAGCACTAATAATTTTATGGATAGAAAAGTTGCAGCCCGATTAGCTTACCACATCGAATGTTGTGACAAATTTGAAGTCAAGGTCGCCGATGGACGGATTTTAACCTGTGACAGCAAGTGCTCAAAGATAAAACTAATTTTACAAGGTCAAGAATTATTTGTGGATTTCTTTTTATTACCCTTGGAAGACTATGAAGTGGTGCTCGAAATTGAATGGCTATCAACCCTAGGTGATGTCTCCTGAATTTTTCTAAACTGATTATGAAGTTCTTTATTAATGGAAGACAAGTGACTCTCAAAGAAAGACATGGAGGTAAGGTTACAACTATCACTAGCCATCGGATGGAGCGGGTCCTTCGGAAGACACACACCGGATTTTTGGTGCAATTGCATAACATTAAAAAGGAAATGACAATGAACATTCCGACTGAAAATATTGAATCATTACTAACAGAGTTTGCAGATATATTTGCAGAGCCACACAGACTTCCACCTCTTAGATGTCATGATCATCGGATCCCACTATTACCTGAGAAGGCACCAACCAATGTCCGACCCTGTAGATATCCACATTTTCAAAAGGCAAAGATAGAGAGGATTGTCACAGAGATGCTCAAAACAGGAGTTATACGAGCTAGTGTTAGCCCATATTCTTCCCTAGTCTTACTAGTCAGAAAGAAGGATGGCTTATGGCGGATATGTGTCGACTATCGAGCACTTAACAACATTACAGTGACAGATAAATATCCTATTCCAGTAGTGGATGAACTGTTGGATGAATTGGGAGGAGCTCAGGTCTTCACTAAATTGGACCTACGATCGGGCTATCATCAAATCAGAGTACATGAAAGGGATGTTCAGAAAACTACCTTCAGGACACATAATGGCCATTATGAGTTTCTAGTAATGCCTTTTGGGTTAACCAGTGCACCCTCTACCTTCCAGAGTTTAATGAATGATATATTTCGGGCTCATCTCCGTAAGTTTGTTTTGGTTTTCTTTGATGATATTTTAATATACAATCATTCCCTAGAAAATCATTTATTACATTTACGAATTATCTTTAATATTCTTCGTGAGCATGGTCTTTTTGTCAAGAAATCCAAGTGCAGTTTTGGGCAACCTGAGGTTGAGTATCTCGGCCATATCATATCTCAAAAGGGTGTTGCAGTTGATCCTTCAAAAATTCAAGTGATGACAGACTGGCCAATTCCAAAGTCAATCAAAGCTTTAAGGGGGTTCTTGGGACTAACAGGCTATTATCGAAAGTTTGTAAAGAATTATGACAAAATTAGTGCCCCCTTGATGTCACTTCTAAAGAAAAATGCATTCAGATGGTCAGAAGAGGCAACTCAGGCATTTCAATTCTTGAAAACTGCAATGACTGCTACACCCATGCTGGCTTTACCAGATTTTAATAAGATGTTTCTGATTGAATCTGATGCTTCTGGAGCTGGAATAGGAGCTGTATTAATGCAGGAAGTTCGGCCTATCGCTTATGCAAGTAAGGCTCTTTCCCCTTCCCATTTGAGTTTATCTATTTATGACAAGGAGATGCTAACCATAATACATGCAGTCACAAAATGGAGACCCTACCTAATTGGTCGACGGTTTCAAATACGCACTGATCACAAAAGCCTCAAATATTTTTTAGAGCAAAAGATTTCTTCTCCAAAGCAACAGAAATGGGTCACAAAGCTACTGGGATTCGATTATGAGATCATTTATAAAAAGGGGAGTGAGAATTTAGTTGCAGATGCCCTCTCACGCCTTCTAGAACAAGCTGAACTAGTAGCTATTTCTATTCCTATTTGCGAGACTTTGGAAGTTATCAGAAGGGAATGGGCAAATAATCCTAAGATCCAAAACATCATTAAAAAATTAGAAGAAGCCCCAGGTTCTATCTCAAATTATAGTTGGGATTCAGTGGACTTAAGCTATAAAGGTCAAATAGTGGTTGCCCCACATTCTTCTTGCCAGGCAATAATTCTGAAGGAGTTCCATTCATCACCAACTGATGGTCACTTGGGATTTCTCCGCACTTATAAGCGAGTTCGACAACTTTTTTACTAGAAATGTATGAAAAATTTTATCAAGAAATTTGTTACTGAATGTGATGTTTGCCAACGTCACAAAAGTGAGACAGTAGTCACCCCAGGCTTATTACAACCCCTCCCTATTCCTGATGCTACTTGGACCGACATATCTATGGATTTCATTGACAGTCTCCCATCATCTCAAGGAAAGAGTACTATACTTGTAGTCGTAGATAGACTTACAAAATATGCTCATTTCTGTGCTTTACGATATCCTTATACTGTTGCAAGTGTTGCTCGTATTTTTGTCGAAAAATAGCTAAATTACATGGGAGTCCCCGTTCCATTGTTAATGACAGAGACAAGATATTTACTAGCTCCTTCTGGATAGAACTTTTTCGTTTACAAGGTACTTAGCTGAATATGAGCACTGCTTATCATCCGCAAACAGATGGGCAAACTGAAGTGGTAAACAGGTGCCTAGAAAATTACCTCCGATGCTTTACTAGTGACAAGCCGAAGGAATGGGTCAAATGGCTTCCCTGGGCAGAGTAGTGGTATAATACCTCTTACCATTCTTCTATTAAAATGACTCCATTTGAAGTAGTTTATGGCCAACCCCCACCTACAATTACAAAGTATGTACCCAGTTCTTCTAAAGTTGATCAAGTGGACAAAGAATTGATGGATATAAATAAGATTATTCAGCTTTTAAAGGATAACCTCACAGTCGCACAAGTAAGAATGAAACAACAAGCTGATAAACACCGAAGTGAACGAGAATTTACTATGGGTGATTGGGTTTTCCTTCGTCTTCAACCCTACAAGCAAACTTCCATAAAGGTCCGATCTTCCATGAAGATATCTCCTCGGCTTTTTGGGCCTTATAAGGTACTAGAACGCAATGGACCAGTGGCCTACCATTTGGATTTGCCTGCTAGCTCTAAAAATACATCCAGTCTTTTATGTTGCATGCCTTAAAAGGAAATTGGGTGAAGATGCAATAGTACAGTGCCATTTGCCGGACACTTCTACTACTGGGGAAGTTCAAGCTCAACCACAAGTCATACTTGATCGACGAGTTGCAATGTACCGCAGACATCCTGTAACTGAAGTGCTGGTGCAATGGGCCAACTTACCAAAGGAAGATGCCACTTGGGAGTCCTACAGCATGCTATAGGAGAAGTTTCCATAATTTGTTGCTTCTCAGCCTTGAGGACAAGGCTGAATTAAAGGAGGCAGGATTGTTAGGATCCTTTTATTTTCCTTTTATTTTCTATGCTTTCCTTTTATTTTCTGCGTATTTATTAAGTCTTTTTGGTTTAGCTAAAGTCGGAACTCTATAAATAGGGATGTAACTACTTCTTTTCGATCATCTATGAAAAATATTATTCTGTCTTTTGACAAACCCTAGGAGGCCGATCCCCTTGAAGCGATCAAGGAGGGCCGATCCCCTCGAAGCGATCAAGGAGGCCGATCCCCTCGAAGTGATCATCCCCTTTCTCTTCTTCTTTTTTACGACAAGACTTTAGGGTCTTATCAACATGTCAGAAGATTGGACGTCGGGCCAGAGGATCGGTCGACGTATCGATAGAAGGCTTCGGGCCATGGATTCGGAAATCGGGTCAAGAAGAGTAGATATTATGCCAAGGATATCGGAGTTGCGGAGTCAACTGACCGATTGGGCAATAGGCCGCAAGAGAGGATGATGTACCAAAGAATCGGACGAAGCGTCAAGGGACCAATGACATGCCGGACAATATGATTAATGCTTAGTATTAATTATCTAGATCAAAGTATATTTTACATGTGCAGGATTAACTACAATAGCAAGGCATAAAGCAAAATGAAGTCCCATAGTCAAGGACGTGATTTCGTTGAGAGTTCGAGAGTTCGTTGGAAGTCCGGACGTTTGTCGGAAGTTTTGTCGGAACCAGCCGAGAAGTCTTGGAGCTTGCCAGAGAAGCTCATCGGAACTCGCAAAGAAGATCATCGTGAAGTCCAGGAGCTTGTCGGGAGTCCATCGGAACATTGCTGAGAGATCGTCAGAAGTTCGCCGGAAGATCGCCGGAAGCTCGCCGGAAGAAACTGTTGAATCTCGTATTGTGATGATGAAACTCCTTGATATATGTTTATGATTTAATCTGCGTTTTGAGTGACGCAGGGTGCTTCGATTAGGATTAGGATGAGACAATTAAAGCAGGAACATCATGTTGTGCCGAAGGAACATGTCAGAAGATTGGACGTCGGGCCGGTGGATCGGTTGACGTATCGAAAGAAGGCTTCGGGTCGTGGACTCGGGCATCGGGCCAAGAAGAGCGGGTATTGTGCCAAGGATATCGGAGTTGCGGAGTCAACTGGCCGATTGGGCAATAGGCTGCAGGAAAGGACGATGCGCCTAAGAATCGAACGAAGCGTCGAGGGACCAATGACATGCCGGACAACTTGGTTAATTGCTTAGGATTAATTGTCTCGATCGAAGTTTTTGTTTTGTGTGTGCAGGATTAACTACGATGAAAGTTAGACAAGCAGCAGGAGTTGCACCGGAGTCAAGTTCATGATCACGTTGGGAGTTCAAGAGTTCGACGGAAGTTCGGACGGTCGTCAGAGGTTCTGCGAGAACAGATCCGAGAAGTCCAGAAGCTTGCCAAGCGAAGCTCGTCGGAACTCGCCAAGTGGATCGTCGCAAAGTCCAGGAGTTTGTCGGAAGTCCGCAGGAGCATCACCGAGGGTTCATCGGATGATCGACGGAAGTTCGCCGGAAACTCGCCGGAAGAAGCGATTGACGCACCGAAGCAAAGCTGCAGAAATTGTCTTAGATCTAATCGTAGTTAGCACGTTGATTAAGTTGGAAAATGGGAGGTGATCCCATTAGCTTAATCTTGGGGCAATTGGGCCCCTGAAAGACTGAAATTGGGCCGAATGGAGCTAACCATTCGGACCCTGATTGCACCAGGAGGTGGCACCGCCTGGGCTAAGCCTCCCAGCGAGACTGGGCGGTGCAACCGCCCCAGCCAGGAGGTGGCACCGCCTGAGCTCAGTCTTCGAGCTAGACTGGGTGGTGCAACCTCCCTGACAGAGAGGTGGCACCGCTTGAGCTCAGTCTTCGAGCTCTGGCAGAGAGGTGCAACCTCCTCAGTCAAGAGGTGGCACCGCTTGGGGCTCAGTCTCCGAGCCAGACTCAGGAGGTGCAACCGCCCCTGACACAGAGGTGCAACCGCCTGGGCTCAGTCTTCGAGCTCTGCCAGGCGGTGCAACCTCTCCCTTCAGGAGGTGCAACCGCCTGATCCCGGAATTCCGGGATTTGATCGTTTTGAGCTCCAAATTTGAACTGGGTTGGGGCCTATAAATACCCCACCCATTCAGCACTGAAAGCACAGAACACACACTCGAAATCTTGCTATCTTTCTGTGTTTCTTAGAGCTCAAAACTGCTAGTTCTCCTCTTTCTATTCTTCAAGTTTGAGTTGTAAAGAGAGGAGAGAAAACTTCTGTAAGGGTTGTCTCCTAAGCCCGCCAAAAGGAGTGAATCTGTAAGAGGGTGGTTGGCCTTCGCCTATTGAAGGAAGGTCTCTAGTTGACGTCGGTGACCTCGTCGGTGGAGGAAGCCAAAAGTGGAGTAGGTCAAGATTGACCGAACCACTCTAAATCTCTGATTTGCGTTTGTTTTAAGCACTTTATCATTACTGCAAACCTCCTACATAGCTACTGCTCTCTGTGCCTTTACAAACAAGTTTCTAAGTGCTGATCTTTCCGAATCCGCATTCAGACGTAAATCGGTGTTTTCATACATTACAGTTTACGATTACGTTTTGTAACTGCAAACTGTATTCTGCGCTTTTACGAACGAGTTTCTTTGCAGTTTACATTTACGTTTTGATTCTATTTATAACTGCAAACTATCTTATGCAATTTTACGAACGAGTTTCAAGGTTTAGACGAAAATCTGCATTCAGACGTAAAACTGCATTTAGACGTAAATCGGCTTTCCTCGTACAATCATCAGATTTCAGTTTACGTTTACGTCTTGATTTCAACTGCATACTGCCTTCTGCGAGTCTACAAACGAGTTTCAAAGTTCAGACGTAAATCTGCATTTAGACGTAAATCTGCTTTTTGCAGATTACTTTTTGAGCTGTACAATAGCAGCACACTGTCTTTATACTTCTGCTTAAACTGCACTTAGACGCAAACTGTGTTTAGACGCAAACTGCGCTTAGACGCAATCTGCATTTAGACACAAACTGCATTTAGACGCAAACTGTGTTTAGACGTAAACTGCACTTAATCATAAGTAATCTTAGAATCGGCTTTTGCATCAAAGTAGTTTTTATCGAACGAACGCAGCTTTCGTTTTTAATCGCTGAAAGATTTCCGCTGCACTAATTCACCCCCCCCCTCTTAGTGCTCTCGATCCTAACAATTGGTATCAGAGCGGGGTATTTCTCATTTCGGATTTACACCCGAGAGAAATGGCTATTCAAGAGGGCTTTCGGTCTTTCGTCCACCGTTCTTTAACGGATTGGACTATACTTATTGGAAAACTCGAATGAGAGTTTTCTTGATTTCTCTAAATCTGGATTTATGGAATATCGTTGAAAACAGTTTTCAACTTCCCTCTAAACCGACGAACGAATGGTCGGATTTGGAGAAGAAGTATTTCTCTTTAAACGCAAAGGCTATGAATGCCTTATTTTGCGCTTTGGACAAAAATGAGTTCAATCGGATTTCTACGTGCGAAACAGCTTTTGACATTTGGCGAACACTTGAAATCACGCACGAGGGAACTAGTAGTGTCAAAGACTCGAAAGTTAACTTTTTATTGCATGATTTCGAGCTTTTTCGAATGCAACCAAGCGAGACTATAGGCGACATGTACACCCGTTTCACGGATGTCGTCAATAGTTTAAGAGCTCTTGGAAAATGTTTTTCGGACTTTGAACTCGTAAACAAGATTTTGCGTTCTCTTTCTAAGAAGTGGGATTCAAAAGTAACTGCAATACAAGAAGTTAAAAACCTAAACAACTTACCACTTGAAGAACTAATTGGTTCATTGATGACATATGAAATGGTGCACAATGCACATGATGAACATGTTGAACATAATTACCTTCCAAAGAACAGGAAGGATTTGGAACTCTGGACAAATGAATGCCACTTGAGCGATGACTCAAGTGATGAGGACAATGATGAACAAAACAACCTTCCAAAGAACAGGAAGGATTTGGGACATAGAACATTTGAAGACCACTCGAGCATAAGCTCAAGTGATGGTGAACTTAAACTACAAATGAAATGAAAATTAAAAAGCAAAAAGAATCGAACTACTTGCTTTAAACGCAAGAAGAAGAACAAAAATTGGGATGAATCGAGCTCCTCCGAAGAAGAGAAAGTCAACAAAAGCAAGGCGGCAAACTACGCCTTAACAGCCCACAATGATGAGGTAATCGAAATCCCCCTAATTTATTTTGAAATTACTTGATGCTTTCATGATGTATTTTTCTCTTTTAGTTTAGAATTAATTTTCTTAAAAATTACATGTTAAAAAATATTATTACGATCATACTAAGTAATTTCGAAAATGATAATATTGCATATTTTATGATAAACAAATAAAATGATCTTGATTGAAAATATGAAATCATGGTTAAGAAGTAATAATGTGCATTACGTTGATTTCCATTGTTATTTCTCGATTTTGATTAAAGATCATGTTTGATTTGAAGAAATGCATAATGATGAAATTAAATATTTCGATTAACAATTTTATGCATAAGATTTTAAGCCGATGATAAGCATGTGTTATTCTCATGAGTATATTTGAAAAACTATGGCAAAATGTGCTCGAATGCATGAACGTGTTAAGATTATTTTTCGGACATTCTTGATTCAATGTTCAAAACACTTAATTGCCATGATGATTTTACACTATAACATGTTGGAAATTATATGTTTTGGATACATAAATTTTTATGATCATGAGCATGTTTTATCTTCATAATTGAACTTGAAAATCTATAGCAAAATCTTATCCGAATGCATGAAAGTACTAATTTCATTTTCAGATTCACTTAACAATTGGTATCCTAACAATCGGATTTTCTCATACACTTTTGAAAAATATTTTTCTAAAATGGATTTGATGAAATGATTCCTACTTATAAATTTCATCTTGAAATATGAATGATAGTGTCTTTGCTTGCAAAGATTTGTTTCACATACATATCTCCTATGTTTCATGTGCAGAAAAAAAATTTATAAATCATAATACAATGAGATTTCTTATGCAAAAATAAAGTGCTTTTGTGATTTTTTGCTAAAGAGAATAATTATTAAAATCATGATCGTGATAATTATAACATGAAGCTCTTTATAAATCAAGATCGTTCATTATGCTCCCTACATTTATCAAAAAGGAGTTCTTCAAATGAAATGCAACTTGTCTTTTGATTTCATGATATTTTATGAATTTCGAAATTAATTTTAATGACTTGATTATGAGTTTCAAGTTGACGATTTGATTTGAATAAGTTATGTCTAAATCATAATCATGATCTTGTAAAATTAAAATCACAAATAATATCTTTTGGTATTCATGAATTGATACTCAAATATGAAAGTATTGGTATTCATGACTTGATTTTGATTGAAACATTACATGCTTAAATTAATCATTCTTCTATGTTTCAAAAATTCTTTAAATGCCTTATGTGATGACTGAAAATTAATTTGCTTTATGATGAATCACGAATCATGACTTGATCTATGATATTGAAATATTTTAATCATGATTCTTGGTTATATAATTCCTTTGCCCTATTAAAAGGATTTGTTGAATGGATCATGTCCTTTTTGAACTTTCTTGATATCATGACAAGATTTTGTAATATGGCCTGTATAATAATTAAAAATTTTTGGCCATTGATTACTCCCTTCTTTTCGACAAAAACAAAGGGGAGAAAGCTTTTGCTAGTTAGAACATGCAAAGAAAAGCAAGTGCAATCTTGCACATGAAGCAAGTGTTGAATTGCCATGATTGAACCTAAGAATCTTGCTATGCTTTTGTGCTTATATGTTGTGATGAAAATATAGCTTCATGTTATAAAAACTTGCATATATTTTAAAATAGCTAGAGCTACTTCTCCTTTTGTTGATGATAAAGGGGGAGAAATATATGAATTATAAGTGCCATATTTGAATTTTCATCATGTTAAGATATCAAGAACTTGCATCGTAATTCTACTTGATGATATCTTGTCATGTGATGAAATGCTACGATTTGTTGCTAAAATGATGCATGCAATACTTATGCTTTCTATGTAATGTATTGCATATGATATGAACCTTGATTAAAATTGCCTTGATTTGAATTCAAGGTTTATCTCAATTATGGAATTTTGAAATAAGAATGATTACTCACCTTTGTCATGATTTAGAAATTGACAGAAAGGGTTTTCCCTTCTTTTTTACAATGACTAAGGAGGAGATAACTTGCTAGCACAATTCAAAAAAAAAAAGGGCAAAAATTACAAAAGAGAAGAAATTGCTATCTTGAACATCACCAAAAATTGCTAGCTTGAAATGTCAAGAAAATGCAAAAACTTATTTATTTTCTTGCACATATAAAGAGAAGATGCATATATAACACTTGCCAAATTGTTTGCTTGCCTCATGTAAAACATTATCTCTTGCTAGTTTGGCATTTTGCTAGCTTGCACTTTGCAAAGAAAGCAAAAATGACACTTCTCAAAAGAGAAGAAAGAGCTTGTTATCTTGAACATCACAAGCTTGCCAAACAAAAATTTGCAAAAGTGCTATCTTGCCTATCTCAAGAAGCAAAACTTGCATATCGTAAAAATTTGCTAGCTTACAACTTGCATATTTCAAGAAGCAAGAGTTGCCTTCTTGAACATCTCTAAATTGCTAGCTTGCAAGTTCTAAAATGTTGCAACATTGCTAGCTTGCATAAAAGTGCTATCTTGTATGCTGTAAAACTTGCATATCTAAAACTTGATAGCTTGAATGTTCTAAGCATGATGTAACATTTGCTAAATTTTCTGGCTTCAAAACTGCATGATGATAAAAATTGATATTATGTTTTTCATGCAATGAGTTAAAACTTACATCATAAACACTTGATTGTGGTACTTCTCCTTTTTTGTTGATGACAAAGGGGGAGAAGTATGTTGATGACATCACATGTTATGCATAAGTTTATGATGACATGTTACTTGGATTTTTGAATCCAAGAGTTTCTATCAATATGGCATATTGATAGGGGGAGTTTGTTTAAACTCCGGGAGTTAAGTTTAACTCCGTCATCAAGTAGTTGTCATCATCAAAAAGGGGGAGATTGTTGAATCTCGTATTTTGATGATGAAACTCCTTGATATATGTTTATGATTTAATCTGCGTTTTGAGTGACGCAGGGTGCTTCGATTAGGATGAGACAATTAAAGCAGGAACATCATGTTGTGCCGGAGGAACATGTCAGAAGATTGGACATCGGGCCGGTGGATCGGTTGACGTATCGACAGAAGGCTTCGGGTCGTGGACTCGGGCATCGGGCCAAGAAGAGCGGGTATTGTGCCAAGGATATCGGAGTTGCGGAGTCAACTGGCCGATTGGGCAATAGGCTGCAGGAAAGGACGATGCGCCGAAGAATCGAACGAAGCGTCGAGGGACCAATGACATGCAGGACAACTTGGTTAATTGCTTAGGATTAATTGTCTCGATCGAAGTTTTTGTTTTGTGTGTGCAGGATTAACTACGATGAAAGTTAGACAAGCAGCAGGAGTTGCGCCGGAGTCAAGTTCATGATCACGTTGGGAGTTCGAGAGTTCGACGGAAGTTCGGACGGTCGTCAGAGGTTCTACGAGAACAGATCCGAGAAGTCCAGAAGCTTGACAAGCGAAGCTCGTCGGAACTCACCAAGTGGATCGTCGCAAAGTCCAGGAGTTTGCCGGAAGTCCGCAGGAGCATCACCGAGGGTTCATCGGATGATCGACGGAAGTTCGCCGGAAACTCGCCGGTAGAAGCGATTGACGCACCGAAGCAAAGCTACAGAAATTGTCTTAGATCTAATCGTAGTTAGCACGTTGATTAAGTTGGAAAATGGGAGGTGATCCCATTAGCTTAATCTTGGGGCAATTGGGCCCCTGAAAGACTGAAATTGGGCCGAATGGAGCTAACCATTCGGACCCTGATTGCACCAGGAGGTGCAACCGCCTAGGCCAGGAGGTGGCACCGCCTGGGCTAAGCCTCCCAGCGAGACTGGGCGGTGCAACCACCCCAGCTAGGAGGTGGCACCGCCTGAGCTCAGTCTTCAAGCTAGACTGGGCGGTGCAACCTCCCTGACAGAGAGGTGGCACCGCCTGAGCTCAGTCTTCGAGCTCTGGCAGAGAGGTGCAACCGCCTCAATCAAGAGGTGGCACCGCCTGGGGCTCAGTCTCCGAGCCAGACTCAGGAGGTGCAACCGCCCCTGACACAGAGGTGCAACCGCCTGGGCTCAGTCTTCGAGCTCTGCCAGGTGGTGCAACCTCTCCAGTCAGGAGGTGCAACCGCCTGATCCCGGAATTCCGGGATTTGATCGTTTTGAGCTCCAAATTTGAACTGAGTTGGGGCCTATAAATACCCCACCCATTCAGCACTGAAAGCACAGAACACACACTCGAAATCTTTCTATCTTTCTGTGTTTCTTAGAGCTCAAAACTGCTAGTTCTCCTCTTTCTATTCTTCAAATTTGAGTTGTAAAGAGAGGAGAGAAAACTTCTGTAAGGGTTGTCTCCTAAGCCCGCCAAAAGGAGTGAATCTATAAGAGGGTGGTTGGCCTTCGCCTATTGAAGGAAGGTCTCTAGTTGACGTCGGTGACCTCGTCGGTGGAGGGAGCCAAAAGTGGAGTAGGTCAAGACTGACCGAACCACTCTAAATCTCTGGTTTGCGTTTGTTTTAAGCACTTTATCATTACTGCAAACCTCCTACATAGCTACTGCTCTCTGCGCCTTTACGAACAAGTTTCGAAGTGCTGATCTTTCCGAATCTGCATTCAGACATAAATCAGTGTTTTCATACATTACAGTTTACGATTACGTTTTGTAACTGCAAACTGTATTCTGCGCTTTTACGAACGAGTTTCTTTGCAGTTTACATTTACGTTTTGATTCTATTTATAACTGCAAACTGTCTTCTGCAATTTTACGAACGAGTTTCAAGGTTTAGACGAAAATCTGCATTCAGACGTAAAACTGCATTTAGACGTAAATCGGCTTTCCTCGTACAATCATCAGATTTCAGTTTCCGTTTACGTCTTGATTTCAACTGCATACTGCCTTCTGCGAGTCTACAAACGAGTTTCAAAGTTCAGACGTAAATCTGCGTTTAGACGTAAATCTGCATTTAGACATAAATCTGCGTTTAGACGTAAATCTGCTTTTTGCAGATTACTTTTTGAGCTGTACAATAGCAGCACACTGTCTTTATACTTCTGCTTAAACTACGCTTAGACGCAAACTGTGTTTAGACGCAAACTGTGCTTAGACGCAATCTGCATTTAGACGCAAACTGCGTTTAGACGCAAACTGTGTTTAGACGTAAACTGCACTTAATCATAAGTAATCTTAGAATCGGCTTTTGCATCAAAATAGTTTTTATCGAACGAACGCAGCTTTCGTTTTTAATCGCTGAAAGATTTCCGCTGCACTAATTCACCCCCCCCCTCTTAGTGCTCTCGATCCTAACATAAACTAGACTTACATACTTATTTAGCTTAGAATATGCCTTAGGAATCGTTGTTAGCATGTAATTGGGTTTAGATTTAGGCTAACCCAATTAGGGGCCAGTTGAGCCCATGTAAGGACTGTGTTGGGCCCAATGAGAGGCCCAAATAGTGCCCAAAGAGGTGACACCGTCATGATACAGTCTTCGAGATTATGTCAGGTGGTGGTATCGCTTGTCTGGGCGGTTGTACCGCCCTTGATAGGGTGCCAGGCGGTGGTACCGCTAGTTTGGGTGGTGGTACCGCCCAGTGGCCTAGTGCTAGGCGATGGTACGGCCAGATTGGGTGATGGTATCGCCTAGTGCAGTGTTAGTGTTAGACTGACACTAGCGGTGGTACCGCCCAACGCAGGCGGTGGTACCGCTTGTACCTAGGAAACCTGGGATGAGATATTTTTAGGCTCCAAGTTTGAATCAACTTAGAGCTTATAAATACCCCTCTTATCCCTAGTTAAAAGACACAAGCATAGAGAGATTAAAAGTGAGAAAACACTATTGCAATCATAAGTGAATCCCCTCGTCTAGCTTAAACTTAGAATTCTGTTTAGAGAGGAGTGTAAGTGCTTGTAAGGGTTATCTCCTAAATTTGGTAAAAGGAGAAGAGGGGTGTAAAAGGTGGTTGGTCTTCTTCTATCGAAGGAAGACCGATAGTGGATGCCGGTAGCCTCGACTAAAGAGGAATCGACATAGTGGATGTAGGTCACGACGACCGAACCACTCTAAAATCTAGTTTTCATTTCTATTTGTGCAATTTATCTTTACTGTAAACCTCTTTAATTGTTTACTACCTTCAAGTTATCTTTATGAAAACGCTTTCAAGTTAACCTCTCTCCTAAACGGTTTTCGTCGAAATCAATTTTAATCGAAATAAGTTTTTTGAAATAATGAAAGTTTTACCGCTGCACTAATTCACCCCCCCTCTTAGTGCCGACACCGCTCTTGATCCTAACAGAGATAATTAAAGTAGGAAGAATCATGTTGGGCTGGAGGAAAACATGTCAAAAGATTGGATGTCGGGTCGGAGGATCGGTCGACGTATCGACAAAAGTCTTCGGGCCATGGATTCGGGCATCGGGCCAAGAAGAGCATATATTGTGGTAAGTATATCGGAGTTATGGAGGTCAACTGGCCGATTAGGCAATAGGTCGCAAGAGAGAACGATGCAGCGAAGAATCGGACGAAGTGTCGATGGACCAATGACATACCGGACAACATGATTCATGCTTAGTAATAATTGTCTAGATCGAAGTGTATTTTTGTGTGTGCAAGATTAACTATGATAGCAAGGCATAAAGCAAAATGAAGTCCCGGAGTCAAGAACGCGATTTCGTTGGGAGTTCGAGAGTTCATCGGAAGTCCGGACGTTCATCGGAAGTTCTACCGAAATCTACTGAGAAGTCCAAGAGCTTGCCAAAGAAGCTCATCAGAACTCGCCAAGAAGATTATCGTGAAGTCCAGGAGCTTGCTGGAAGTCCGCCGGAACATTGCCGAGAGATTATTGGAAGTTCGCCGGAAGTTCTACCGGAACCAACCAAGAAGTCCAAGAGCTTGCCAAAGAAGCTCATCAGAACTCGCAAAGAAGATTAACGTGAAGTCCAGGAGCTTGCTGGAAGTTCGCCGGAACATTGCCGAGAGATTGTTGGAAGTTCGCCGGAAGAAATCGGACTTGTCTTTCTTAGATATGTCTTAGGAATCATAGTTAGCACATAATTAGAGTTGGGGTTGGGAGGTAATCCTATCAACTATGTTAGGGGCCAACTGAGCCTAAAGTTGGGCTGGTTTGGGTCGGATTCAAGGCCCAACCAAGGTGTTGAAAACCTAGTCGACGGTGGCACCGCATGGGGAACAACACCCCAGGAATTCTGGGCGGTGGTACCACCGGTAGCAATGCTGCCAATAGTGGTATCGCCCTTGTTCGACGGTGGTACTGCCTAGTACTAGGTCCTACGATGGTAGTTCTGCCCAGGAACGATGGTGGTACCACCAGTACCCAAGAAATCTCGGATGAGATCTTTTTAGGCTCCAAGTTTGAATCAACTTGAAGCCTATAAATACCCCTCTCATCCGTAGTTAACTTACACAAGCACAAAGAGTTTTAAAGTGAGAAAACACTGTAGAAATCACTTGAGAAATCCCTCCTCTAGATCTAACTTTAGAATTCTGTTTACATAAGAGTGTGTGTGCTTGTAAGAGTTGTCTCCTAAACCTAGTAAAAGGAGAAGAGGGGTGTAAGAAGGAGATTGATCTTCTCCAAATAAAGGAAGATTGATAGCGGATGCTGGTGGCCTCGACGGAAGATGAATCGGAGGAGTGGGTGTAGGTCACGATGACCAAACCACTATAAATCGGTTTGCATTTCTGTTTTGCCATTTATCTTAATTGCAAAATGCCTTCCTTAATTTACATCAACTACACTTCTGTATGCTTTCAATTTAAAGATCTTTCCAAAATGATTTTCGTAGAAATTAGATTTTATCGTATGAAGATTTTTTGAACCGACGTGATTTTTACTACTATACTAATTTACCCCCCCCCCCCCCCCCTCTTAGTACCGACTCGTTCCTAAAAGTTAGTATCAGAGCCTTGTATTTCTCATTTGGTTTAACACCCAAGAGAAATGGCTCTTTTCGGCTTTCATGGGGAACTTTCTCTCATTCGTCCTCCCTTTTTCAATGGGATGGACTACACTTATTGGAAAACTCGAATGAGAGTTTTCTTGCTTTCGATTGATTTAAATTTATGGAATATGGTAAAAAACAGATTTCAAAGGTCTTCTCTTCCAATGAACGATTAGAATGATTTGGAGAAGAAGACATTTTCACTAAATGCTAGAGTTATGAATGCTCTATTTTGTGCCTTAGACAAAAATGAATTCAATTGGGTTTCTTTGTGTGAAACGACTTTCGATATTTGGCACATTCTTGAAACCACACACGAAGGCACTAGTAGATTAAAAAGTTTCAAAAATTAATCTTTTAATACATGATTTCGAATTGTTTCATATGAAATCGAGTGAAACCATTGTTGACATATACACCCATTTTACATATGTCGTCAATGGTTTAAAAGCACTTGGTAGAAGTTTTTCGGATTTTGAACTTGTAAACAAGATTTTATGATCGCTTTCTAAAACTTGGGACTCTAAAGTAACGGTAATACAAGAGGCTAAAAATCTAAACAACCTTCCACTCGAAGAACTAATTGGGTCTTTAATAACCTATGAAATGAACAATGTGGCAAAAAGAAAACTCGAGAACAACCTTCCAAAGAACAGAAAGGATTTCAGACTTAGAACAATTGAAGATCACTCGAGCATAAGCTCAAGTGATGGTGAACTTGAACTCCTATGAAACAAAAATTAACGAACAAAAAGAACGCAACTACTTGCTACGAAGGCAAGAAAAAGAAGGTAACTTTGGATGAATCGAGCTCCTCCGAAGACAAGGAGAAAATCAACAAAGGTGAGGTGGCAAACTATGCCTTAACAACTTTCGATGATGAGGTAATCAAAATGCCCTTACTTTATTTCGAAATTACATAATGTTTTCATGAGTTATTTTTAATTTAGTTTAGAATTAATTTTTTTAGAAATTATATGTTTAATAATGAAAATAAAAAAATTGGGAATCATGCTTATCATTCTAGTAATCTTGAAAATAATCATGAAAATAGCATGTTTATGATAAATAAAATGATTTTGATTAAAAATGCCTTATGAAATCATGTTTGATGATATCATACCTAATAAATTTATTTTTTGAAATTATGCATGATAATTTGAAGTAATGCTGAGTTTTGGGTAATTTATAGTTTATTGATCTTGATGATTTTCATGATGATATTTGTGTTAGGAACCTTTTTATGAGCTTTTGAATAATGTTTATTGAGTCTGTTTAGTCCAGTTGTTTATTGAATCGGTTTGGTTCAGTTAGAGTCAAGTAGAGGTTTAATTAATATTTATTTATTATTAGAGTTCATGTTTTGATGGACTCTGGGTGGAACTCTATAAATAGGGATGTAACTGCTTCTTTTCAGTAATCTATGAAAAATATTATTCTGTCTTTTGACAAACCCTAGGAGGCCGATCCCCTCGAAGCGATCAAGGAGGGCCGATCCCCTCGAAGTGATCAAGGAGGCCGATCCCCTCGAAGTGATCATTATCATCCCCATTTCTCTCCTTTCTTCGACGATAAGACTTTAGGATTTTATTATTTGGTATCAGAGCGGCGACCCTTGGCGTTCTCGCTACAGTGTTGCCATAAAAAAATTGTGTGAGGAAGGGTGAAGCCGATAGCCACGAACGCCGATCCTTCTCAACCGAGAAGGAACCTCTGCGTCTTGGTCAGCGACCATTGTTGCCCCTTCTCCACCACCGTCGCTGCTGCGCAACCAACAGCCACCACCATCGCTGCTGCCCCCTTGCTGTAGTTATCTTCATCTTAGGAAAAAAAAAAAGAAAAAAAAAAAAGAAAGGAAGAAAGAAAGAAAGAAGAGAAAGAAGAGAGAGAAGAAAAGAAGCCGTAGCCATGCACCCCTGCTTCCCTTGCTTGTGGCTAGCACACCGTCGGCCGTCGCTATTCTTCGGCCAGCGACCGACCCTGCCTCGCTTCCGGCCAGAGTCCACCGTGGTCGTCGCCTCCCACTCGAGTCACCACCGCTGCCAGGAGACGACGTTGTCAGCGTCCCACTCCGCCGAAGCCCTGCTCCTTTTCTCTACCGCCGCTGCAGGGCAACTCCTTCTCCACTACCGCCGCTGCTTCCCGGTCGATCGATCACTGCCGGTCGCCTCCCAACCGCAACCCTAGCCATGCCCCCCCCCTTGGGTCACAGCCGTAGCCGTCGATTGCCGTAGCCCCTCATTGCAACGATTGCAGAAAGATATTCCTCTGTTGCCGCAGCCCCTCGTCGATCGCAGCCGCGCCGCCTCCAGCACTCCTCTTCCCCTCCAGCGCGGTCGTCGCCCAACCGACCCATCACCGCTGCGGGCCACTGTGTGACGACCGCCACACGCCTCCCAGCAGCCGATCCTCCTTGCTCTACATCCGTAGTGCCAGAAACAGGGCAACTCACTGGTTGCCCTTGTTCCCAACCGTGACACCACTGGCTCCTCCTTCTCCACCGCTGCCGCTGCTTCTCGGCCGCACGATCGTAGCCGCAGCCACCGGTTGCCGCAGCCCTCGTTGCAATGGTTACAGAAACAGAGCTTCCTCTGTTGCTGCAACCCCTGTCGATCCCGGCCACGACCCTCGCTGCCTCCTTCTCCTCCGACAACGCTGCGCTCCGGCCAGCGACCACCGCTACTGCCAGCCACTGCAGCCTTCTCCTCAACCGCTCGTGATCCTTCCGGCCAACTCCTCCAGTGGTGTGACAACAACAAAGTACGCAGCAACCACCACGCAGCAACAAAAACAATGGCACCCTTTGCTGCCACAGCCGCCGATTGTAACCATCGTCGTCACTCCCGGCCAACGACCAACCCCTCGTTCTGCAACAGCCGCCCTCCAATAGCGAACGCAGCAACCACAGCAAGTACGCTGCATTGCCTCAACCCCAGCAGCGCATGCAACATCGATTCCTCTTCTCAACCTCGGCTGCATCAATGCCGCCTCCCCCTTGCTTAGCATATTCTGCCACAACCACAGGTTGCCATCACCGCAGCCTCAACCCTGTTGCTCGGTGATCACCCCTTGGGTCACAACAGCTGCAGCCACATCAATGCATACGCCTTCCAACCCCGGCGCTCTCACCTCATGCAGCGATAGAAACAGGGCAGCTACTCTTCCTCCAATGCAGCGACCGCAGCACTGCCCTTGACGTCCACCTCCTCGGCAACTTGGCATCGACAGTGATTGATGCCCTTGACCAATACCAAAAATAGGAGTTGAGATTACAGATTTGCAGTCTTACGAAATGGCCACCGATAACTCAGTGAAGGCACAAATGGAAGCATTGGAAATTAGAATTGAGAACCGGTTACAAGAAGTACTTAATGATTTCAAAAAGAAATTACTGGGGAGCCTTAGTAAATTTCAACAAGGTGGGAGTTCTACATTGCATAGATATGGAAATACTAGAAAAGGGCCCCAAGATTGTGACACAATCTACTCATACATGAAGGTGGATGGACATCTCTAAAAAATTTGTCAGACTTCTACAGTGTTGGAATATCAGAGTAGGTTTGAAAGATTATCAAATCAAGCTAGAGATTGGTCGGAATGATAACTTCTGGATACATTTATTGAAGGTCTTATTCCAGAGATCCGGTGTGAAGTTAAGGCTCGTCAACCTCGCACTATGATAGCTGCGATCTCATTCGCACATCTACATGAGAAAAAAATCAACGGGGAAAATCATGGAAACAAAAGTGACAATTACCAGATGATCAGTAAGCTACCAGCCCTATCTATTCCCAACCAAAGCCTTGACACCCGAAGACAAACCCAAGAAGAACTTAAGGAAAGATCAGCAAAGGGTTTGTATTATGATGAAAAATGGAGTATGGAGCACCAATGTAAACAAGGAAAACTTCTGATGATTGAACCAATTAGAGAGGAACCGAAAGCTAAGAATGTGGACTCCGATTATGAAGGTATAAATTCTAATGAAGATGTTAGACCTACCATATATACAATGCATGCATTAGCCGACTAATCTAACCCATAAACTATGAAAGTTGGCGAAACTCTGGAACATCAACCTGTTATAGTTTTGATTGATACTGGTAGCACTAACAATTTTATAGATATTGAGACTATTGACCGATTGGCCCACCACATTGAAGACTATGATAGATTCGAAGTAAAGATCGTTGATGGACGGATTTTCACTTGTGATAGCAAAGGTTCAAAGATAAAATTGATTATATAGGGCCAGAAGTTTCATGCAACGATTGCTACATTGAAAGACCGACTTGTTGCTTATACTATCAAAAAGTGGAGATCATACTTACTTGATCAACGGGTTGTGATGCGTTGCAGATAGTCTATGGCTAAAGTGCTGAAAGAGAAGCTCCCAGAGATTGATGCTGCTCAGCCTTGAGGACAAGGCTGATTTGAAGAGGGAGAAACTGTTAGGAACCTTTTTATGAGCTTTTGAATAATGTTTATTGAGTATGTTTAGTCCAGTTGTTTATTAAATCGGTTTGGTTCAGTTAGAGTCAAGTAGAGGTTTATTTAATATTTATTTATTATTAGAGTTCAAGTCCTGATGGACTCTGGGTGGAACTCTATAAATAAGGATGTAACTGCTTCTTTTCAGTAATCTATGAAAAATATTATTCTGTCTTTTGACAAACCCTAGGAGGCCGATCCCTTCAAAGTGATCATTATCATCCCCATTTCTCCCCTTTCTTCGACGATAAGACTTTAGGGTCTTATCATTTGGTATCAGAGCGACGATAAGACCTTTAGAGTCTTATCAATTTGCTCTTTCGATTTTAAACTATGATATATGGTGTTAAAAAAACTTTAACATGCTTATATGAAATCAATCACTTAAAATGTAATACATAAAAAGGAAAATATATTATTGGATTTAAAATCATGAATCTATTTATGTTATGTATTTTGTGAACCATGAAATTGATTTTAATGGTTTGAATTTAATGGGTTTTATCAAAATCACGATCTTGATTTCTTGAGATTTATAACTTGAAATCTTTAACGAATCAAGGTTTCTTACTCTTTATTTTCTTGCATTTTGAGAAAAATTTTAATATGAATCATAAGAGTTCTTATGCATGAATTGAAATCTTTTTCTCCTACGTTTCCTTTTACGATTTACTAAAGAGAATATATTTTTTAAAATTCATAACTTAAATTTTTATTTGAATATTTTTTATTATTTGATCTCCTAAGATCTCTCTTTGAATATTTAAAGAGGAGAATTTTCTAAATGAATCATAATTTTTCGAAATTACAATTTTTATGATTCATAATGAATTAAGAGATTTTATATGCATGAATTAATATCTTGTTCTCCTACAAGATTGAATGAATTTTATCTATATCATGATCTCTTAAGAATTCTTTTCATTATTTATTTAAGAGGAGATTTGTTAAAATGAATCATGGTTTCTCTTGATTTCTCGGAATTATAACTTAAAAATTCTTTTTATAAATCAAGGTTGTCTACTATGATTCTTTCTTTTCACTATTTGTGTTATCAAAAAAGAATCATAATATGTCTCTTGATATTCATAATTTGTCTTCATGATTTGTATATCTCATTACCAAAATTCTCTTGATATTTTTCTTGTGATGATATGAAATTATGCACGAAATACTCATGAATTTATGCAAACAAATGAGAAGTTATGATCATGCATGATAGGATATAATATAATTTGACATTTAGATACCATCATAATTTGAAATGCTATGATTTGTTGCCAAAATTATATATCATGAATGCGTGAATATCATGTATGATATGCCCATGGTGATTGATTTATTTATGTCATGCATGAAGTAAGGATACCATATACAAAGTTTTGAAATTGTGCATGTTGTAAATTGAAACCATAATGATGCACAAATATATTGAAATAATGATTGAAACATTAATGTAATTATGAATGATAATTTTATATTATGCATGCAATACTTCAACTTATGATAATGATGCATGCAATGATAAAATATTCATGATGAAAAATTATTTTGACATTCATAACTTGATTATTCATCCTTTGTCATGATTTGAAAATTATTGTAAAGGGAAAAAGAGATACCATATTCTTCCCTTCTTTTTGACAATGACAAAGGGGGAGAAAAATTACTAGCTCAAGATGCAAAATTTGGAAACTTACACATTGCAAAAGAAGCAAACTTGCTAGCTTGTTCATCTCAAAAGAGAAGCAAGAAGTGCTATCTTGCAAATCTCAATATGCACAAATGAAAACTTACAAAATTTATAATTTTGCACATAATTAAAATTTATGATGATTTGGTGATTATGCATGTTCTAAAATGTTGTAAGATTCAGTAGCTTGCATGATGTAGAACTTGCTATCTTGAACATCACCAAGAAGTGCTATCTTGCCTATCTCAAAAGAAAAAAATGTTAACTTGCACATCTAGCAAAACTTATATTTCAAGAAGCAAGAGTTGCTTTCTTGAACATCTCAAAATTGCTAGCTTGCATATTTTAAAATGTTGTAAAATTTTGCTAGCTTGCACTTTGCAAAGGAAGCAAAAATGACACTTTTCAAAAGAGAAGAAAGAGCTTGTCATCTTGAACATCGCTATCTTAAATTTTTGCTAGCTTGTATGTTGTAAACTTGCTATCTTATTACCTTGCATATCTAAAATATGATAGCTTGCATGATGTAACACTTACTAAATTTTCTAGCTTACAAATTACATGATGATAAAACTTGATATTATGTTTTTTATGCAATGATTTGAATTTATATCTCAAACATTTGATAGTTGGAACTTCTCTTTTTTGTTGATGACAAAGGGGGAGAAGTATGATCATGCTATGCATAATGACGTGTTACAAATATTCATGATGAAATTTGCAACGACTTAAATTTAGCTTAAATTCAAGGTTCTATCAATATGGCATATTGATAGGGGGAGTTTGTTTAAACTCTGAGAGTTAAGGTTAACTCCGTCATCAATTGGTTGTCATCGTAAAAAAGGGGAAGATTGTTGAATCTCGAATTTTGATGATGAAACCAATTGATAAGTGATTATGATTTAATCTATCTTTTGAGTGATGCAGGATGCTTCAATCAGGGAGAGATAATTAAAGCAGGAAGAATCATGTTGGGCCGAAGGAAAACGTGTCAGAAGATTGGACGTTAGGCCGAAGAATCGGTCGACGTATCAACAAAAGGCTTTGGGCCATGGATTCAGACATCAGGCCAAGAAGAGTGGATATTGCGCTAAGGATATCGGATTTGTGGAGGTCAATTGGCCGATTGGGCAATAGGCCGCAAGAGAGGACGATGCACCGAAGAATCGGACGAAGCGTCGATGGACCAATGACATGCAGGACAACATGATTCATGATTAGTAATAATTGTCTAGATCGAAGTGTATTTTTGTGTGTGCAGGATTAACTATGATAGCAAGGCATAAAGCAAAATGAAGTCCCGGAGTCAAGAATGCAATTTCGTTAGGAGTTCGAGAGTTCGTCGGAAGTCCGGACGTTCGTCGGAAGTTCTACTGGAACCAACCGAGAAGTCCAGAAGCTTGCCAAAGAAGCTCATCAAAACTTGCTAAGAAGATCATCATGAAGTCCAGGAGCTTGTTGGAAGTCCGCCGGAACATTGCCGAGAGATCGTCGGAAGTTCGCCGGAAGATTATCAGAAGCTCGCCAGAAGAAATCGAACTTATCTTGCTTAGAATATGTCTTAGGAATCGTAGTTAGCACATAATTAGAGTTGGGATTGGGAGGTAATCCCATCAACTATGTTAGGGGCCAACTGGGCCCAAAATTGGGCTAGTTTGGGCTGGATTTAAGGCCCAACCAGGGTGCTGAAAACTTGGCCAATGGTGGCACCGCCTGAGGAACAACACCCCAGGAATTCTGGGTGGTGGTACCATCGGCAACAATGCTGCTAGTGGTGGTACCGCCCTTGTTCGGTGGTGGTACCGCCCAGTACCAGATCCTGCGGCGGTAGTTCCGCCCAGGAACGATGGTGGTATCGCTAGTACCCAAGAAATCTCGGATGAGACCTTTTTAGGCTCCAAGTTTGAATCAACTTGAAGCCTATAAATACCCTCTCATCCCTGGTTAACTTACACAAGCACAGAGAGTTTTAAAGTGAGAAAACACTATAGAAATCACTTGAGAAATCTCTCCTCTAGATCTAACTTTAGAATTCTATTTAGAGAGGAGTGTGTGTGCTTGTAAGGGTTGTCTCCTAAACCTAGTAAAAGGAGAAGAGGGATGTAAGAAGGAGGTTGATCTTCGCCTATTAAAAGAAGATCGATAGTGGATGCCGGTGGCCTCGACGGAAGAGGAATCAGAGGAGTGGATGTAGGTCACGACGATTGAACCACTATAAATTGGTTTGCATTTCTGTTTTACCATTTATCTTAACTACAAGCTGTCTTCCTTGCTTTACATCAACTACACTTCTGTATACTTTCAATTTAAAGATATTTTCGAAATGGTTTTCGTAGAAATTAGATTTTATCGTACGAAGGTTTTTTGAACCGACGTGATTTTTATCGTTGCACTAAGTGGCTATTACAGCACACTATGATTTTATCATCTGGATTCTATTGGCTATTACAACACACTATGATTATGAGATCTGGCAGATGGATGTGAAAATCGCATTCCTCAATGGGAACCTCGAGGAGGAGGTGTATATGATACAACTCGAGGGATTCGAGTCCAAGGACTGCCCAGATAAAGTGTGTAGGTTGGTTAGATCAATTTATGGACTAAAGCAAGCTTCCCAAAGTTGGAACATAAGATTTGATGAGGTAATCAAATCTTATTACTTTGTTAAGAACAAAGATGAGCCTTATATATACAGGAAGATAAGTGGGAGCACTATCACCTTTTTGGTGTTATATGTGGATGACATCTGATCATTAATAATGATGTAGGAATGCTATCCACAGTAAAGACTTGGTTATCTAGACACTTCTCCATGAAGGACTTAGGGGAAGCATCCTATATATTGGGGATTCGGATCTATAGAGATAGATCCAAAAGGATGCTTAGCTTGTCCTAGTCTAGGTACATAGAAACCATTGTCAAAAGGTTGGGCATAGAAAATTCCAAGAGAGGTCTCATACCGATGAGACATGGGATATCGCTTTCTAGGAGTATGTCCCCAAAGACTCCTGAAGAAAGGGCGAACATGGATATAATACCTTATGCCTCAGCGATAGGGTCTATCATGTATGACATGCTGTGTACTAGCTGATATAGCGTATGCTCTGAGTGTCACGAGCAAGTTATCAGGCGGATCCAAGCTTGGAGCATTGGAAAGCAGTAAAGTGCATCCTTAAGTACTTGAGAAGGACTAAGGATATTTTACTAGTATATGGAGGTAGTAGCCTTAGGGTTAAAGGCTACACAGACTCGAGTTTTCAATATGATGTCGATGATATCAAGTCGAATTCAGGGTATGTGTACACCTTGAATGGAGGAGCATTGTACTGGAAGGGTTCAAGCAAGATACTACTACTGACTCGACCACAAAGGCGGAGTACATTGCTGCAGCAAATACAACAAAGGAGGGAGTTTGGATGAAGAAGTTCATCACAGATCTAGGAGTCGGGCCAACTAGCGAGGAGCTAATTCCTTATATTGCGACAACAATGGGGCGATTACTCAAATAAGGGAACCTGGGTCTCATCAGAAGTATTCTGAGGAGGTTTCAACTTACTAGAGAGATCATTACCTGAGAAGATGTAGTAGTGGAAAGAGTTCTATCCGAAGATAACATTACAGATCCATTGACAAAGTCATTATCTCAGATTATCTTTGAGTGTCATAGGGGTCTGATGGGGATCAGACACATAGGTGATTGGCTTTAGGTCAAGTGAGAGATTGCTAGTCATAGGTGCCTAGCAAGCCAATCACGTGAGTGATAGCACGTATGACTTGACACAGAATATTTTTGCTTATTATATTTGACATTTATCATTTTATATTAACTATTGCATATATGCATGTATATATTGTGATGTCCTTGGATCTGTGCAATAGAAATCGAATCTGTGCAATGGGAATCAGATCGTGATGAGATCACGATAATGAGACCGATTTACCTTTAAACACGGATCCTAAATAATCCTGGTCATAGGTTACTCGAGAGAGACATCGAGATAACCGAACAGACTAGTGTGCTGTATACCCGTCCATATGATGGATGCAGCTGGTCTCATAGCTGCTCGTGTGGGGACACTAGGGACACAGTACAGGTGCTCATTGGAGAATGAGTTCACTGATTGATCCGCTTATGGAATGCTGGATGGTTGATGATGCCTTATTGTCAAATAGTGATTTTGTAGTCCTAGTGGTGTATTTGGTCCTTAGACTAAGACACTAAGGATGTCCTGTATGAGTGCTCCATTCATTGATACCGTACTTATAGGTTTGGATGTCCCAGATCTAGTACAATCGGTCATTGGGAGTGACAATCGACCTTACGAGGGTTATTGAGTGTCGATAGAGGATCATCCACTCTCTGCGTCATGAGAGGAATATCCCATGTGTTCTTGCTCAGACAAATCCCTGGCCAGGGTCATTCGGATTGAGAGAGAAAGAGTTCTTCGGAAGAATCTGATTAGAGCGAGACTCGAGTAGAAATCGTGTGGGTCTAATAGCACCATACCCAGTATACGGTCTTTGGGATATTAGATGGATGAGGGACTATAGGTACACGGTAATTGAGGACAGACAGGTCCAATGGATTGGATTCCCCTGTATCATCTAGGGACTATGGCGTAGTGGCCTAGTACGTCCGTAGTCGACAAGTCGAGTGAATTATTATGAAGATAATAATTCATTGAGCCAAAAGGAGTTCTGATATGTATGACTCACGGCCAACTCGATATTGGGCCTAGAGGGTCACACACATATGGTAGGAGTTGCGATGAGTAGAGGTTCAGATATGAGATATCCATCGGAGCCCTTGTATTATTGGATATCCAATAAGCCCCTGAATTATTGGATCCTATGGATGAGATCCAATAAGAGCCCATAAGAGATTATTAGATAGAGATCCATTAATCTAAGAGGTTTGGGTAATTGGATGCAAATCCAATACCTAATAGGGGATCCATTAGGGTTTGATAGGGGACCTCTATAAATAGGAGGGATTTAGTGATTCATAGGTTAGAGTCTTTATTTGCCTCTCCTATTCTCCTCCCCATCTCCATCTCAGAGTAGGCATGGAGTTTTGAGGAGCATCGTCGCAACCCTGTTGTGTGGATCACCCCTAGAGAGGAGGACGCTTGACCTCCTTCACCCTCTACTAGAGATCTACAAGGAAACAGGGATATACGATCTCCCTATGTAACACAATCTATTCTATACGCAGTTTATTTCACAGATTTTAGCGCACCAATCTTCACATGATGACAAACATATTTTAGAAAAATTGGGGATTTTGTTTTCTTGTTCTTCCGCTGCGCATGTTCTGTCGCCCCCAAGATTTCCCAACACATGTCAACAATGGTTTCACTTGGCTTCATTTGAAATAGTTCAAGATCATCCACTAAAAGATTGACTTTAGACTCTTTAAATCTATTCATGCATTCGTGAGTGATTTCGAGTATATACCAAATATCAAAAGTCGTTTCATGATTGAACTCATTTTTATCTAAAGCACAAATAAGACATTCATAGCCTTAGTATGTAAAAAGAGTCTTTTTCTCCAAATCAATCCAATCATTCATTGGAAGAGAAGACCTTTCAAATCCACTTTCAACAATATTCCATAAATCAAGGTTCAAAGAAAGTAAGAAAACTCTCATACGAGTTTTCCAATAAGTGTAGTCTATCCCATTGAAAATGGGAGGACGATGTTAGCATAAAATCTACAATCATGCTATCTGTAATGCGAAAAAACTTTTATGCCAAGATTGAAATCAAATAAAATTAGATCTAACAATATTAGGATGCGTACCTTTTTATTATTGTTCAGAAGAATAAATCTTATATGATCTACAAGTGCCCTATCGTCGGATTTGAAATATCAATCTGCAAGGAGAACTAGATCTTTCTTCTCTCTTCCTATCTTTTTATAGGACCACATAAATTGATGGATTAGGGAGATTGAGAGAAAAACTTTAATCTCTCAACTGCATTGAGATACGTTTTATTTAGACCCTAGAGGTCCTATGTATTTATAGGCGAGAGCAATTGGTCTATGATAAGTTATTAGGAGAGTTCCTCTCACCAAGGTTATCTCCTAAGAAATCATACTTTAACATGAATTTTTCTATTGGCCAATAACTATAATCAGAATCCAATCATATCTATAATATTTTTTACGTAATTAAATAGGGCCACATAATCTAATATTCTCCCAATTGGCCCAATAATTGGTAAGATACAAAAAAAGCTTAAAATAAAAAATAAATAAACAAAATTTATTTAAAAAAATAATTTGATCAAATTAGATTCTAAAATTTTTAAAAAACTATATACACACGCATAAATTTTTAAAAATAAGCTAATAAATCCAATAAATATAATAATACTACATTAAGTTTGACTAACAATATGAGTTTGGACTCCTCTAAGTACCACAATACTATTGGCCTTTCCTAATGCAGTCATAGCGGTTTTATCTTATCAAGACAATCCTGTCATCACATTCAACTATAATATGCACATACATAATTGTGAGTAGGATAACAAAAATAAATAACTTTAAATATGTAAGCAAGAATATCAATTATAGTATCCACTCAAACATGCATCGCCATATCCTTTATGGGTTGCTCACAAACCCAATCATAAAAACATGTTCTTTCAAAATACTTTAGGTTGCAAGTCCTAAGTGAATGGATCAGCAATCAATATAGTAGAACTCAAGTAATTAATTGGCATTAGATGTTTTTGGACTCCTCTTCTCTAACCATCAAGTACTTTATATCATAATGCATAGAGATACAATAGTACTTGTTATTCTTAAAGAAGAAAGCTACTGCAATGTTACAAAATATCTTCAACGACTTGGCAATTGATTCTTACTACACCAAATTCTGAGATAAAATTTCATAATAAAAAATTTGATCAATGGCTTCAAAGCATGCCACAAAATCAATTTCTATTAATAATAATAATAAATTACCCCTCTAGTTGATATAGATATTAACCGTAAGGTGGACTTCCTATTATCAAAGTAATTTATACAATCAACATCTGAAAAATATCATCATTTTAAGTTGATACAATTTCAAGCATGTGAGCATATAATCATTTTTCCTTCTGGATATCTTATTACTTTCGTTACAATTCTTTAGTGTTTTTACTTCTGAGTAACTCCAATATATACCCAGTATTTTAACTGTAAAACTGATATCTTTCCGACACAGGCTTGAGGATAGACTTCCAACTACGCATATACAGAGAATATTTTCTTTATCTGATTCTTTTCAAGTCATTTTCAAGCATTTACTATTGACTAAAATTTTGCTTTTAAAGATTTACTGAATAAAGCTGTATATTAAATCTTTTCAAGACTCGATTGATATATCCTTTCTAAGATAGTCTTCACAATCATTGAGGTCTATCCTTGAATTATTCAATGTTAATAATATAAGATGTCTCATTCATATCAATAATATTAAAACTCTTAGTGATAAATTTCTTAATTTAGTATAATAAACCAAGATCACTATTGGTAAGATAAAATATTATCAATATATAAGACCAATATAATAAACTTGTTCCCATTGATATAAATACTGATCAATAGTATTTTCCTTAAATATGGAAATAATGATATTAAGAACCTTTATATATTATTATCTTGAAGCCTGTTTAAGGTCATAAATGAATTCCTGAATTTGCATGCCAAAGTTTATATTTCTTTCATTTTCTTTGTAAATAATTTAGAGTAACCTAGTTCTTAAAAAAAAATTTCATATCATTATGATATAACTCAAACTCATAATGAGTCATTAATGTTATGATGATTCTTAATACGTTCATTAAAAACTAAATGTCTTATTATAATCGATACATTCTTTATAAGTAAAACTTTTAACCACAAGTCCAACCATTATATCGTTCAACATTGTCATTTGAGTCACATTTATATAATATACTTTTTTATAATTATTAGATAATTAAATAAATTTATTAGACACCATTCTGGTTATTGATTTTAACTCTTCTTTTATTGCATTATATTACTTTTCAGAATCATTACTTTTCATGACCTGTGAAAACAATAAGGGATCAATTCTGATTCCTATATCATACATAATATAATTTATGTAGATATGCCATATAGTAACTATAAATGATAATATTCCTTTCACTTTGAGATATTCCTAAGGTTGTCAATTATGATTGTTCTATAAGATCATTAATAATGATATCAATATAATGTAGGAGTTTAGTAATGTTATTTTATTATTCACTTTTATCAAATCATTTAATGATTTGAGTAGCAACAATCTCTCGAATAATAAAGGAGTATCAGCTTGTATCTCCTCTATATTAAAATTAAATTTCAAAATTTTCACTCCCACTGATTCGCTATTTTATAGGAATCTTACATTATAGTACTATGATTAGATTAATAAGATATGTACCCCTTTAAATATTTATAAATAGATAATAAAATATTCAAAAATAGTTATTAAATCTAATTTTCATTTATGTGAGTTGAAGGTCCTTATCTTTATAGAACAATCTCAAATATGTAAATATCTTAAGTTGGGTTTCCTATCATTTTACAACTTAAAAAAAGTCATGTAATTTACTTACTAGGAATACCATTCAAGATATACATAGTTGTCCTTGAAGCTTCTTCTCACATTGATTTGGGTACAAAAAAATAACTTATCATACTCCTAACCATATCTATAAAGGTATGATTATATCTTTCAGTAATCATATTCTATTGTAACACATCTGGTAAATCACATACCTTATTTTTCCAAGAATCTAGCAAATGAATTTTAATTATAATTGGATTCATCATAAATATCATAAAATTTATTACCCTTGTTAGATATAATGATCTTGACTTTTTTATCTAATTGTTTATTGATTTTATTTATGTACACTTCAAAAGTGTGAATGATCATAGACTTTACATGAATTAGATATATATAATCATATCTCAATAGGTTATCTATATGGTGATAAAATGTCTCTCTTTAATGAGATAAAAGCATAGAGTGACCGACAGATATAAGCATAATCTCAAGGAGTTTATAAAACTATATTTCATTTCAATATTTAATTATAGGACGATTGTAAACTTAAGATTCATATTAATTGACTATTATACAGAATTCAAAGGTTAATTTTTTTATTGAATCACAATAAATTTACAATCACCAAAAGGAAAATAATATTTTAACAATTCTAGGTAAAGAACTCAAATTCTCAGAATTATAAGAACAAATCCTCAAGATCTATTAATTGAATCATCTTTAGATGTAGGCGATAAATATAAACTAATATCGCTTTCATTTTAAGATGATTCCCTATAATCATGAATATCTATATCATTCTCTTTTAGTTTATCTCCTTTCATGAATATCTATTATTGGTAACATATGTTGAAACATCAAATTAATCCATCAAGTTTTAGAAAAATAATTTCTGTAATATTTGATTTGAACCGTATAAAGGTTATATTTATACATTTGCATTTCAAATCAAATCTTTTTTTTTTCTTCACATAATTTTCTTTGCTATAGAAGTAATAATTTATTGTGAAGATATTCTTTTATGAGTTTATATAGTAATTATAAACTCATGTGACTTACCTTCAACTTTATTTTAGTGTTACCTACTCCCTGAGTAGTACTCAAAATATTATGAGTCTTGAGCTTACAACTTTATTATTTATATTAAGGATATAATCTTGAATTCCTCAAATACTATGATTTTAAGGTGTCAACTAATGACTTATCAGAAAATTTATATTGATCCTTAGATATTCTTATGCGCTAGTTGTAAACTATACTAAAGTCTTAAGTATCATAAAATTGAGTTTTTCATACTTTTCTTGATCAGTCTCAATTATTTATTCTACAGAACTTTCAGTAATTAACCTTGTGTTATATTCAATTAATTTGATCAAGGTCTCACTCACTCAATACAACTTGCATATGCTCAAGCCATTTATTTCAGAAGATATAAGGACATTTACAAAAATACAATGAAAGAAATAATATTATAATAATATAACTTTAATGCTTTGAGTTTCTAAAATACGATGAACTATTGATATCATCTATATTTCACCTTTGGATGAAATATTAATATATCTAGTGTTCACTCAAGATCATTTATGGAGGATTAATACCATCCTTGTTGAATAGTGTTATTACCTTTGGGCATACGATCCTAAACTACAAGGATATCCAAAACAATATCATCATACCCCATCACATAACTATTTGAAATAGATTCTCTTTTGGATTATCTAAATCTCTTAATTATATGTGAGATCGTGAATATTATTTTATTTAATATCATTTAGGATCAATTTCATAATATATTTTATAGATTATTAGTCCAGGTTACTTTGGTGGCTATAAGACTAATAAAAGAATATAAAATATAATCTAAAATATCTCATAAATGATAAGAACTTTATTGTAATTCATATCTCATAAGCCTATCATCCCAAGCTACTTTGGTAAGCTATTGATCAAATAAAACTTAGAAGATAAATTATAAATAATATTCACCAAATTTCTTTATCTTGATTCATGTTGCCATTGTGAATATTATTTTATTTAATATCATTTAGGACTAATTTCATAATGTATTTTATAAATTATTGGTCTAGGTCACTTTGGTGATTGTAGAACCAATATAAAATATAAAATATAAAATATAATCTAAAATATCCTATAAATGATAATGTCTTTATTATAATTCATATCCCATAAGTCTACCATCCTATGTTACTTTGCAACTATCGATCAAATAAAACTTATGAAGATAAATTATAAATAATATCAGTTCAATAATAGAATAACAACCATAATAATTATTGAATATTAATCAATAAAAAAGAAAAAAAACTCATATGATGATCATGAAATCATACGATAAACATTATTTCATAATTTCAAAAATATATATGTGAATAACCAAATGAATATCCAAGAACAATAATTAGATTTTATTTATCATATGTTAAAAATATAATCAATAATTCATATAAGAAAACTATAAAAGTAAACCGTAATTTATAATTTTTTTAATCAAAAATTAAATCTAATCAAATAATCAAAATATAATCATGATTAAATTCAATCATAATTATAATAAATCATATTTATTAATTTTATAATTGAAAATATAAATTAGAATTCTCAATTTCATAAGGGTCAAACTGTAAATATGTGATAGGATATAAATTGAAATTATGAGATTTATAAGGACAGAACTGTAATTTGATAAAACCCTAGCATTGAGGGTAAAATCGTAAATATGTCAAAAGAATTAAAGAATATTAATAAAATACAGAAGGGCAAATCTGTAATTTGATCAAAGGGCAACCGTAGGGCAAAACTGTGATTTTGCCCAAAAATCTGATCTGCAGCGCCGCAGCCGGCGCGCGGGCGCTGCCGCCGTAGGGCTGCCTCTACCCGCGCGTGGTCGCCGCTTTGGGACGGCCTGGCCGCGAGCGACCGCTGCCGGTGAGCGGTTGCCACGCCGCAGCGCTGCCTCTGCCAGCGTGTAGCTACCGCCGCCTGCGTGTGCCCGCGCACGGCCGCTGCCGCTACTCTCTGCCCACGGGGGCAGCGGCTGCCGCCATCTGCGGTCACCACCCTTCCGCGGGCACCGCGTTCACAGGTGTTGCAGGAAGCCCGTGGTGCCGCCGGCATCTGCGTGTGGCTGCTGCGACGCACGCGCTGCGTGGTGCAGCCACCGCTCGCAAGCGGACCTTATGCATTGCTCACAATTAGCAATATGTGAGGAGCAAAACATATCAATAATATCCGACAAATCATTGATACATCGTAAATAAAAATAATAGATCTAATATATTTGATCTCAAGACTTTAACTTTGATACCAATTCGTAGCATAAAATATGTAATTATATTATCTATAATATGAAAAAAAAAATATACTAAAATTAAAATCAAATAAAATTATATCTAATAATATTACGTATCTTTTCATTGTTCAGAAGAATAAATCTTATATGATCTACAAGTGCCCCATCGCAAGGAGAACTATATCCTTCTCCTCTCTTCCTATCTTTTCACAAAACCACGATGGATTAGGGAAATTGAGAGAAAAACTTTAATATCTCAACTGCAGTCTTCTTTAGCCCCTAGAGGTATTGTCTATTTATAGACGAGAGCAGAGGGTTGTTAGGATCGAGAGCACTAAGAGGGGGGGGGGTGAATTAGTGCAGCGGAAATTTTACAACGATTAAAACCGAAAGCGGCGTTCGTTCGATAGAAACTATTATGATGCAAAAGCTGATTCACAGTTTGTATCTAAGTGCAGTTTGTGTCTAAGCGCAGATTGCGTCTAAGCGCAGTTTGCGTCTAAACACAGTTTGCGTCTAAACACAGTTTGCGTCTAAGCGCAGTTTGCGTCTAAACACAGTTTGCGTCTAAGCGCAGTTTACGTCTAAGCGCAGTTTACGTCTAAACGCAGTTTACGTCTAAACGCAGTTTGCGTCTAAACGCAGTTTGCGTCTAAGCGCAGTTTACGTCTAAACACAGTTTGCGTCTAAACGCAGATGACAGTTTGCAGTTCTAAATGAAATCAAGACGTAAACGTAAACTGCACAGAACCTTGTTCGTAAAAGCGCAGAAGACAGTTTGCAGTTGTAAATGAAATCAAGACGTAAACGTAAACTGCACAGAACTCATTCGTAAAAGCGTAGAGAGACAGTTTGCAGTTTGTAGATGGAATCAAGACGTAAACGTAAACTGCACAGAATTCGTTCGTAAAAGCGCAGAGAGCAGTTTGCAGTTTGTAAATGGAATTAAGACGTGAACGTAAACTGCACAGAACTCGTTCGTAAAAGCGCAGAGAGCAGTAGCTATGTAGGAGGTTTGCAGTAATGATAAAGTGCTCAAAATAAACGCAAACCAGAGATTTAGAGTGGTTCGGTCAGTCTTGACCTACTCCACTTTTGGCTTCCTCCATCGATGAGGTTACCGACGTCAACTAGAGGCCTTCCTTCAATAGGCGAAGGCCAACTACCCTCTTACAGATTCACTCCTTTTGACGGGCTTAGGAGACAACCCTTACAGATGTTTTCTCTCCTCTCTTTACAACTCAAACTTGAAGAACAGAAGGAGGAGGAAAACTAGCAGTTTTGAGCTCTAAGAACCACTGAAAAGATCAAGATTTCGGGTAAGTTCTTTCTCTCTCAGTGATGAATGGGTGGGGTATTTATAGGCCCCAACCCAATTCAAATTTGGAGCTCAAAACGATCAAATCCCGGAATTCCGGGATCAGGCGGTTGCACCTCCTGACTAGAGAGGTTGCACCGCCTGGCAGAGCTCGAAGACCGAGCTCAGGCGGTGCCACCTCTCTGTCAGGGAGGTTGCACCGCTCAGTCTTGCTCGAAGACTGAGCTCAGGCGGTGCCACCTCTCTGTCAGGGAGGTTGCACCGCCCAGTCTTGCTCGAAGACTGAGCTCAGGCGGTGCCACCTCTCTGTCAGGGAGGTTGCACCGCCCAGTCTTGCTCGAAGACTGAGCTCAGGCGGTGCCACCTCCCGGCTGGGGAGGTTGCACCGCCCAGTCTCGCTGGGAGGCTTAGCCCAGGCGGTGCCACCTCCTGGCCTAGGCGGTTGCACCTCCTGGTGCAATCAGGGTCCGAATGGTTAGCTCCATTCGGCCCAATTTCGGTCTTTCAGGGGCCCAATTGCCCCAAGATTAAGCTAATGGGATCACCTCCCATTTTCCAACTTAATCAACGTGCTAACTACGATTAGATCTAAGACAATTTCTGCAGCTTTGCTTCGGTGCGTCAATCGCTTCTTCCGGCGAGTTTCCGGCGAACTTCCGTCGATCATCCGATGAACCCTCGGTGATGCTCCTGCGGACTTCCGGCAAACTCCTGGACTTTGCGACGATCCACTTGGCAAGTTCCGACGAGCTTCGCTTGGCAAGCTTCTGGACTTCTCGGATCTGTTCTCGCAGAACCTCCGACGACCGTCCGAACTTCCGTCGAACTCTTGAACTTCCAACGTGATCATGAACTTGACTCCGGCGCAACTCCTGCTGCTTGTCTAACTTTCATCGTAGTTAATCCTGCACACTCAAAACAAAAACTTCGATCGAGACAATTAATCCTAAGCAATTAACCAAGTTGTCCGGCATGTCATTGGTCCCTCGACGCTTCGTCTGATTCTTCGGCGCATCGTCCTCTCATGCAGCCTATTGTCCAATCGGCCAGTTGACTCCGCAACTCCGATATCCTTGGCACAATAACGGCTCTTCTTGGCCCGATGCCCGAGTCCACTGCCCGAAGCCTTCTGTTGATACGTCGACCGATCTACCGGCCCGACGTCCAATCTTCTGACATGTTCCTCCGGCACAACATGATGTTCCTGCTTTAATTGTCTCATCCTGATCGAAGCACCCTGCGTCACTCAAAACGCAGATTAAATCATAAACATATATCAAGGAGTTTCATCATCAAAATACGAGATTCAACAATCTCCCCCTTTTTGATGATGACAACTACTTGATGACGGAGTTAACCTTAACTCCCAGAGTTTAAACAAACTCCCCCTATCAATATGCCATATTGATAGAAACTCTTAGATTCAAAAATCTAAGCAACATATCATCATAAACGGAATTAACCTTAACTCCCAGAGTTTAAACAAACTCCCCCTATCAATATGCCATATTGATAGAACCTTGAATTCAAACTGAATTCAAGTCATTGCAATATTCATCATGAATACTTGCAACACGTTATCATGAACATATGCATAAACTTATGCATCACATGTCATGTCATCAACATACTTCTCCCCCTTTGTCATCAACAAAAAGGAGAAGTACCACAATCAAGTGTTTGTGATATAGGTTCAATTCATTGCATGAAAAACATAATATCAAGTTTTATCATCATGCAGTTTTGAAGCCAGAAAATTTAGCAAATGTTACATCATGCTTAGAACATTCAAGCTATCAAGTTTTAGATATGCAAGTTTTACAGCATACAAGATAGCACTATTAGAACATGCAAGCTAGCAATTTAGAGATGTTCAAGAAAGCAACTCTTGCTTCTTGAGATATGTAAATTTGTCAAGTTTTGCTAGATGTGCAAGTTAGCATTTTTGCCTCTTGAGATAGGCAAGATAGCACATTTGCTTCTTTTGAGATAGCAACTTTTCGCTTCTCTTTAGACTACAAGCTAGCAATTTTTTTACGATATACAAGTTAGCAAAAACTTCGAAAGCAAATGCAAGATAACTTTCTTGTGTAGGCTCATGATTATTGCTTCCTATTGTAATGTGCAGGTTGCAAGTCTTGCTTCTTGAGATATTCAAGATGGTGATGTTCAAGAAGACAACTTTTGCTTCTTGAAATAAGCAAGTTAGCAATCTTTGCTACTTAAGATAGACAAGCTAGCAATCAAGTTTTTGCATCTTCTTGACTTGTGCAAGCTAGCTATCTCCCCCTTTGTCATTGTCAAAAAGAAAGGAAGAATACAGTTTTGTAGTTCTTTTTCCTTTTACAACGATTTCAAAATCATGACAAAGGATGAATAATCAAGTTATGAATGTCAAGACAATTTTTCATCATGAATATTTTATCATTGCATGCATCATTATCATAAGTTGAAGTATTACATGCATAATATCATATCATCATTTATAATTACATTAATGTTTCAATATAGCAATTTCTTCTCAAAATGTGTAACTTAACACTCATAGCATCATGATTTACATCATGTGCAATACATCACGTAGAAAGCATTAGTATTGCATGCATCATTTTAGCAACAAATCGTAGCATGGCAAGATATCATCAAGTAGAATTACGATGCAAGTTCTTGATATCTTAACATGATGAAAATTCAAATATGGCACTTATAGTATCAATTCATATATTTCTCCCCCTTTATCATCAACAAAAGGAGAAGTAGCTCTAGCTATTTTTAAAATATATGCAAGTTTTTATAACATGGAGCTATATTTTCATCACAACATATAAGCACAAAAGCATAGCAAGATTCTTAGGTTCAATCATGGCAATTCAACACTTGCTTCATGTGCAAGATTGCACTTGCTTTTCTTTGCATGTTCTAACTAGCAAAAGCTTTCTCCCCTTTGTTTTTGTCGAAAAGAAGGGATAAATCAATGGCCAAAAATTTTAATTATTATACAGGCCATATTACAAAATCTTGTCATGATATCAAGAAAGTTCAAGAAGGACATGATCCATTCAGCAAATCCTTTTAATAGGGCAAAGGAATTATATAACCAAGAATCATGATTAAAATATTTCATTATCATAGATCAAGTCATGATTCGTGATTCATCATAAAGCAAATTAATTTTCAGTCATCACATAAGGCATTTAAAAAATTTTTGAAACATAGAAGAATGATTAATTTTAGCATGTAAAGTTTCAATCAAAATCAAGTCATGAATACCAATACTTTCATATTGTGAGTATCAATTCATGAATACCAAAAGATATTATTTGTGATTTCAATTTTGCAAGATCATGATTATGATTTAGACATAACTTATTCAAATCAAATCGTCAACTTGAAACTCATAATCAAGTTATTAAAATTAATTTCGAGATTCACAAAATATCATGAAATCAAAAGACAAGTTGCATTTCATTTGAAGAACTCCTTTTTGATAAATGTAGGGAGCATAATGAACGATCTTGATTTATAAAGAGCTTCATGTTATAGTTATCAAGATCATGATTTTAATAATTATTCTCTTTAGCAAAGAATCACAAAAGCACTTTATTTTTGCATAAGAAATCTCATTGTATTATGATTTATAAATTCTTTTTCTGCACATGAATCATAGGAGATATGTATGTGAAACAAATCTTTGCAAGCAAAGACACTATCATTCATATTTCAAGATGGAATTTATAAGCAGGAATCATTTCATCTGATCCATTTTAGAAAAATATTTTTCATAAGTGTATGAGAAAATCCGATTGTTAGGATACCAATTGTTAAGTGAATCCAAAAATGAAATTAGTACGTTCATGCATTCGGATAAGATTTTGCTATAGATTTTCGAGTTCAATTATGAAGATAAAACATGCTCATGATCATAAAAATTTATGTATCCAAAACATATAATTTCCAACATGTTATAGTGTAAAATCATCATGGCAATTAAGTGTTTTGAACATTGAATCAAGAATGTCCGAAAAATAATCTTAACACGTTCATGCATTCGAGCACATTTTTGCCATAGTTTTTCAAATATATTTATGAGAATAACACATGCTTATCATCGGCTTAAAATCTCATGCATAAAATTGTTAATCAAAATATTTAATTTCATCATTATGCATTTCTTCAAATCAAACATGATCTTTAATCAAAATCGAGAAATAACACTGGAAATCAACGTAATACACATTATTACTTCTTAATCATGATTTCATATTTTCAATCAAGATCATTTTATTTGTTTATCATAAAATATGCAATATTATCATTTTCGAAATTACTTTGTATGATCATAATAATTTTTTTTTTTCAACATGTAATTTTTAAGAAAATTAATTCTAAACTAAAAGAGAAAAATACATCATGAAAGCATCAAGTAATTTCAAAATAAATTAGGGGGATTTCGATTACCTCATCATTGTGGGCTGTTAAGGCGTAGTTTGCCGCCTTGCTTTTGTTGACTTTCTCTTCTTCAGAGGAGCTCGATTCATCCCAATTTTTGTTCTTCTTCTTGCGTTTAAAGCAAGTAGTTTGATTCTTTTTGCTTTTTAATTTTCGTTTCATTTGTAGTTTAAGTTCACCATCATTTGAGCTTATGCTCGAGTGGTCTTCAAATGTTCTATGTCCCAAATCCTTCCTGTTCTTTGGAAGGTGGTTCTCAAGTTCTTCACGTGCATTGCACGTCATTTCATATGTGATCAATGAACCAATTAGTTCTTCAAGTGGAAATTGGTTCAAGTTTTTCGATTCTTGAATAGCAGTTACTTTTGAATCCCAAGTTTTAGAAAGTGAGCGCAAAACTTTGTTAACGAGTTCAAAATCCGAAAAGCTTTTACCAAGTGAATTTAAACCATTGACGACATCCGTAAAACGGGTGTACATGTCAACAACAGTTTCGCTTGGTTTCATATGAAAAAGTTCGAAATCATGCAGTAAAATATTAACTTTCGAGTCTTTGACTCTACTAGTTCCCTCGTGCGTGATTTCAAGAGCACGCCAAATATCGAAAGCCGTTTCGCACAAAGAAACCCGATTGAACTCATTTTTGTCCAAAGCGCAGAATAAGGCATTCATAGCCTTTGCGTTTAAAGAAAAATACTTCTTCTCTAAATCCGACCATTCGTTCATCGGTTTAGAGGGAAGTTGAAAACCGTTTTCAACGATATTCCATAAATCCAGATTCAGAGAAATCAAGAAAACTCTCATTCGAGTTTTCCAATAAGTGTAGTCCAATCCGTTAAAGAACGGTGGACGAAAGATCGAAAAGCCCTCTTGAAGAGCCATTTCTCTCGGGTGTAAATCCGAAATGAGAAATACCCCGCTCTGATACCAATTGTTAGGATCGAGAGCACTAAGAGGGGGGGGGTGAATTAGTGCAGCGGAAATTTTACAGCGATTAAAACCGAAAGCTGCGTTCGTTCGATAGAAACTATTATGATGCAAAAGCTGATTCACAGTTTGTATCTAAGTGCAGTTTGCGTCTAAGCGCAGATTGCGTCTAAGCGCAGTTTGCATCTAAACACAGTTTGCATCTAAGCGCAGTTTGCGTCTAAGCGCAGTTTGCGTCTAAACACAGTTTGCGTCTAAGCGCAGTTTACGTCTAAACGCAGTTTGCGTCTAAACGCAGTTTGCGTCTAAACGCAGTTTGCGTCTAAGCGCAGTTTGCATCTAAGCGCAGTTTACGTCTAAACGCAGTTTGCGTCTAAACGCAGATGACAGTTTGCAGTTGTAAATGAAATCAAGACGTAAACGTAAACTGCACAGAACCTTGTTCGTAAAAGCGCAGAAGACAGTTTGCAGTTGTAAATGAAATCAAGATGTAAACGTAAACTGCACAGAACTCATTCGTAAAAGCGCAGAGAGACAGTTTGCAGTTTGTAGATGGAATCAAGACGTAAACGTAAACTGCATAGAATTCGTTCGTAAAAGCGCAGAGAGCAGTTTGCAGTTTGTAAATGGAATTAAGACGTGAACGTAAACTGCACAGAACTCGTTCGTAAAAGCGCAGAGAGCAGTAGCTATGTAGGAGGTTTGCAGTAATGATAAAGTGCTCAAAATAAACGCAAACCAGAGATTTAGAGTGGTTCGGTCAGTCTTGACCTACTCCACTTTTGGCTTCCTCCACCGATGAGGTTACCGACGTCAACTAGAGGCCTTCCTTCAATAGGCGAAGGCCAACTACCCTCTTACAGATTCACTCCTTTTGACGGGCTTAGGAGACAACCCTTACAGATGTTTTCTCTCCTCTCTTTATAACTCAAACTTGAAGAACAGAAGGAGGAGGAAAACTAGCAGTTTTGAGCTCTAAGAACCACTGAAAAGATCAAGATTTCGGGTAAGTTCTTTCTCTCTCAGTGCTGAATGGGTGGGGTATTTATAGGCCCCAACCCAATTCAAATTTGGAGCTCAAAACGATCAAATCCCGGAATTCCGGGATCAGGCGGTTGCACCTCCTGACTGGAGAGGTTGCACTGCCTGGCAGAGCTCGAAGACCGAGCTCAGGCGGTGCCACCTCTCTGTCAGGGAGGTTGCACCGCTCAGTCTTGCTCGAAGACTGAGCTCAGGCGGTGCCACCTCTCTGTCAGGGAGGTTGCACCGCCCAGTCTTGCTCGAAGACTGAGCTCAGGCGGTGCCACCTCTCTGTCAGGGAGGTTGCACCGCCCAGTCTTGCTCGAAGACTGAGCTCAGGCGGTGCCACCTCCCGGCTGGGGAGGTTGCACCGCCCAGTCTCGCTGGGAGGCTTAGCCCAGGCGGTGCCACCTCCTGGCCTAGGCGGTTGCACCTCCTGGTGCAATCAGGGTCCGAATGGTTAGCTCCATTCGGCCCAATTTCAGTCTTTCAGGGGCCCAATTGCCCCAAGATTAAGCTAATGGGATCACCTCCCATTTTCCAACTTAATCAACGTGCTAACTACGATTAGATCTAAGACAATTTCTGCAGCTTTGCTTCGGTGCGTCAATCGCTTCTTCCGGCGAGTTTTCGGCGAACTTCCGTCGATCATCCGATGAACCCTCGGTGATGCTCCTGCGGACTTCCGGCAAACTCCTGGACTTTGCGACGATCCACTTGGCAAGTTCCGACGAGCTTCGCTTGGCAAGCTTCTGGACTTCTCGGATCTGTTCTCGCAGAACCTCCGACGACCGTCCGAACTTCCGTCGAACTCTCGAACTTCCAACGTGATCATGAACTTGACTCCGGCGCAACTCCTGCTGCTTGTCTAACTTTCATCGTAGTTAATCCTGCATACTCAAAACAAAAATTTCGATCGAGACAATTAATCCTAAGCAATTAACCAAGTTGTCCGGCATGTCATTGGTCCCTCGACGCTTCGTCTGATTCTTCGGCGCATCGTCCTCTCCTACAGCCTATTGCCCAATCGGCCAGTTGACTCCGCAACTCCGATATCCTTGGCACAATAACCGCTCTTCTTGGCCCGATGCCCGAGTCCACTGCCCGAAGCCTTCTGTCGATACGTTGACCGATCTACCGGCCCGACGTCCAATCTTCTGACATGTTCCTCCGGCACAACATGATGTTCCTGCTTTAATTGTCTCATCCTGATCGAAGCACCCTGCGTCACTCAAAACGCAGATTAAATCATAAACATATATCAAGGAGTTTCATCATCAAAATACGAGATTCAACAAGGGTAAGTTATTAGGAGAGTTCCTCCATCAAGGTTATCTCTTAAAAAATCCTACTTTAACATAAACTTTTCTATTGGCCAATAACCATAATTAAAATCCAATCATATCTATAATATATCTTACCTAATTAAATAGGGTCATATAATCTAATAGACGAACGATAGAAAAGCCCTATTAAAAGTCGAAAAGAGTCATTCTCTTGAGTGTTAAACCAAACGAGAAAGAACGTGGCTCTGATACTAACTGTTAGGATCGAGTCGACACTAAGAGGGGGGGTGAATTAGTGTAGCAGATAAAAATAACGTCGATTCAAAAATCTTGCATTCGATAAAACATCATATCGGAAATGCGAGTTTAACTTGAAAATATACGGATGAGTGTAATGAAAAGTAAAGCAAGTAAGGCAGTTTCTAGTAAAGGTAAATTGCAAGAAGTAAATCTTTCATTTCGATACGATTTTTTATCAAACAAAAGATTTTCGAACCGACGTTGTTTTTATCCACTACACTAATTCACCCCCCTCTTAGTGCTGATTCGATCATAACAACTTTGACACTAGGCGGTACCATCGCCCAGTTTGACAGTACTACCACTTGACAAAGCCTTGGAGACTGGGCTCTGGCAGTACTATTGCCTAGCAGTATTAACTGCTGATGGTACCACCGCCCAATTTAGGCAGTACCACCGCCAGACCACTTGGGAGGCTGAGGCTCAAGCAGTTCCATCGCCCACCCTGGGTGGTGCCACCGCCTTATCACGAACGGTCATCGCGCACTCGCAACAACTCCGTTCAACGAACCGTTCGTCACTCACACCTATATGTACAGCTGCTTGACAGCATGTTTTCTCTTGGTTTTGGGTCATTTTGCTTATAAAAATGTAAGTTCGAACAAGCTGCAGCGTTACAAAGAGACCGCTCACCGAACCGAGCAAAACAGCCCCAAAACAGCTCCATTTTTGCGTACCACGGGCTGATTTCTGCAATCTACCTTCGCTCACCAAAACGTCAGCCATCTTAGCCCCTTTGAACCCCCCGGGTGGCACAGGGCTGGATGGGGCTTTGGTTATATACCAGGCATTGAACACTCTTTCGCAAGTTCGCACGTTGCCTTGACGGGAACTTGTTGTCGCGCCCGGGACTAGGTGAGCGGCTGTTTGTGGGCTTGCAGTTGTTCATTCAACCTTCTAAAGCCCTTGTTTTCCCCCTCTCCCTCTTTTCTCTTGTGCACGCAAGGTGCTCGCTGAATTGCTTGTAAAGCTTCCCCTTTTCGTGAGACTTTGAGACTTATCCGCTGCTCGTTCTTTCGAACTAATCAACTTTCTCTTTTTACAGGTCCTTTGGGACCTGCGAGAGGTTACAAGTGGGCTGATCCTTGCGGAGCAATATCGCAAGGGCGAAGCGTGACTTAGGCAACGCAAGCTAAGTTCGCGTCTTTGCTGCAAGGGTGACTCGCGACTTAGGCAACGCAAGCTAAGTTCGCGTCTTTGGCCGCAAGGGTGCCTCACGCCTTAGGCAATTCCAGCTAACGCCATGACATTGTGGTATCAGAGCGGGCAAGCACTTTAAGCGAGGACGAGGAGTCGCAAGGACCCCGAATGGGAGCAATGCGTTTGAGCAGTTCCCAATCGGACAAGGGCAAAGTTGTTGCTCTTAGTTTGAGCAGTTCTGAATCCAGTAGCGACGACGAGGAGTTGCAAGGACCCCGAATGGGAGCAATGCGTTTGTTGAATGCCATGCGGGGTCAAGTGGGGGAGAACATCAAGACAAAGCTACAAAAAGTAGGAAGTAGTGAACTGATGTATGTGGACATCAAGCTAAATGGCCAAATGACCCATGCAATGGTGGACATGGGCGCTACCCACAACTTCATAGCCGATCGAGAAGCACAGCGACTTGGGTTGGTCTTGGAGAAGAGCCCAAGCCAAATGAAGGCGGTGAACTCGGAGGCCAGGCAAATCTCCGGGTTGGCGAAGGGTGTTCCCATCAAAATCGGGACATGGAGCGGGAACACCAACATGATGGTCGTGCCATTGGATGACTTCCAAGTGATTCTTGTTGGGAAATCATTGGGGGCGACATCATATGCGCAGCGGAAGAACAAGAAAACAAAAATCCCCGATTCCCAAAAAAGATGTTCGTCGTCGTGCGAAGATTGGTGCGCAAAAATCCGCAAAACACAAAACTGCGCATAGAGATTGTGTTACCTAGGGAGATCGTATATCCCTATTTCCTTGCAGATCCTTAGGAGAGGGTGAAGGAGGTCAAGCGTCCTCCTCTCTAGCGGTGATCCACACAGTAGGTGATAGCACTCCCACTTACCTTCCTGTACACACAAGGCTCATCTTCGTTCTTAACGAAGTCATAAGATCTTATTGACTCATCAAATCTTATGTTCCAACTTCGGGAAGCTTGCTTTAGTCCATAAATGGATTTAAGCAACCTACACACTTTATCTGGGCAGTTCTTGGACACGAATCCCTCAGGTTGCATCATATACACCTCCTCCTCGAGGTTCCCATTGAGGAATGCGGTTTTCACATCCATCTGCCAGATCTCATAATCATAGTGTGCTGCAATAGCCAATAGAATTCTGATGGATTTTAGCATTGCTACGGGTGAGAAGGTTTCGTCGTAGTCAACACCTTGCCTTTGACGATACCCTTTAGCCACTAGCCTTGCTTTATAGGTCTCTACCTTTCCATCTACTCTGATCTTTTTCTTAAAGATCCATTTGCAACCGATGGGTACAATACCTTCGGGCGCATCAACTAGGTTCCATACCTTATTGGAGTACATAGAATCCATCTCAGAATTCATGGCTTCTTGCCACTTCCCGGAGTCTATACTCATAATAGCCTCCTCGTAGGTCTGAGGATCAATATCCTCAGCATCCTCTCCTTTAATATGTCCCACATATCTCTCAGGAGGATGAGATACTCAATCAGACCTGCGTAAAGTTGAAACTTGTGTATTAGGTACCTGAACAGACTCGGGCTGTAGAGTGGTGCTTGAGCTTGGTTCTCTAACTTCGCTCAACTCTATCATTCTCCCACTGTCTCCGCCAAGAATGTGTTCCTTCTCAAGGAACACTGCTCTCTTAGCTACAAAGACCTTTTTGTCCTCGAGATGATAGAAATAATACCCACAAGTTTCCTTGGGGTATCCCACAAATATGCATCGCTCTGTCCTTGATTCTAACTTATCGGGGTTGTGTCTTTTAACGTGGGCAGGGCAGCCCCAAATCTTAACAACCTTAAGATCAGGCTTCTTCCCTTTCCATATCTCATATGGTGTAGACACTACCGACTTAGTTGGAACTCTGTTCAGAAGGTAAGCTGCGATTTCTAAGGCATATCCCCAGAATGAGATGGGTAGGTTAGCGAAACTCATCATGGACCGTACCATATCTAATAACGTACGATTTCTCCTTTCAGAGACACCATTGAGCTGAGGTGTGTAAAGAGGTGTCCATTGGGATAATATCCCATGGTCCTTGAGGAACTGAGTAAACTCTGTACTTAAGTACTCACCTCCTCAAGAGTTTTGATACTCTTTCCAGTCTGGTTCTCCACCTCATTCTTATACTCTCTGAATTTCTCAAAGGCCTCGGACTTGTACTTCATTAAGTACACATATCTATACCTTGAGAAATCATCAGTAAATGTAATGAAGTAGGAGTAACCTCCAATGACATGAGTTGACATGGGTCCACATACATCACTATGTATGAGTTCCAACAAATCAGTGGCTCTCTCTCTAGCTCTACTAAATGGAGATTTGGTCAGTTTTCCACGAATGCAAGGCTCACAAGTTGCATAAGACATATAGTCGAATGGATCTAGATATCCATCATTTAGCAACTTTTGAATCCTTCTTTCATAGATGTGACCTAGCCTACAATGCCACAGGTATGCACTGTTCAACTCATCTCGTTTCCTTTTGGACACATTTACATTCATGATATGTGGAGTAGTGTCTAACATAAATAAACCATTATGCAATTTTCCTTTCGTGATGATCTTATCATCTAATAATATTGAACAACCATTGTTCTCAAAAACAAATTTATATCCACTAACTGTTAAACATGAAATGGAGATAATGTTTTTGATAATAGAAGGAACAAAATAACATGCATCTAATGCAATAAAAGCTCCACTAGGCAGATGTAGGGCGACCTCGCCAACAGCTAATACAACAACTTTTGCTCCATTACCCATCTTGAGGTCCATCTCAACTCTCTCTAGTCTCCTAGGCCTTACCAGAACCTGCAACGAATTGCATATATGATAAGCACTACCGGTATCCAATACCCATGTGTTATCATAAGAGTCTGACAAATGGAGACTGATCATGAATGTACCTGAAGCTTCATCAAGCTTTTGTTTCGCCCTTTCTGCAAGGTACTCTTTTCAGTTCCTCTTCCAGTGCCCATCTTTACCACAGTGGAAGCACTGGCCTTTGTCCTTTGCTGGGTCTTTCTTAGCAACCTTTGCTTTACCTGGTCTGCCCTTGCCCTTTCCCTTCTTAAGGGACCTTTCTGCTTTCCTTTTCTTTTTGGTCTCACCAGTGTAGAGAACTGGCTTCTCTTTCTTAATAGTACTCTCTGCCTCCCTCAACATATTGAGGAGGAGAGAGTCACCTCAAGCTTGTTCATATTAAAATCCATTATGAACTGTGAAAAGGAATCTGGTAGGGACTGAAGCACAATGTCCACACACAAGTTATCCTCTAGGACCATTCCTAGACCTGTGAGTTTCTCTATCCACTCAATCATCTTTAGGACATGGTTCTGAACCGGTGTCCCCTCAGTCATCCTAGCACAGAAGAGGCTTTTAGATATCTCATATCGCTGAGTCCTTCCCTGTTCCTCAAACAATTTACGAACATGTAAGAGAATGGATCTGGCATCCATCTTTTCATGTTGTCTCTGTAACTCAGGAGTCATAGAGCCCAACATATAGCACTGAGCAAGAGTGGAGTCATCAATGTACTTCACGTAGCGAGTGATCTCATCCTCGCTTGTCCCTTCTTCGGGCGTAGGCATCACTGTATCAAAGACGTACACGATTTTCTCCGTTGTGAGAACAATTCTCAAGTTACGGAGCCAATCCGTATAATTTGGACCAGTGAGGCGATTGACATCAAGTATGCCACGTAAGGGATTTGAAAACGATATTTTCTGAAAATAAAGATGCAGCAGAAATGAATAACATGCAGATTTTGCAAGAAATAAACTATCAAGACATGGACTTCTATCTTAATATGCTCCCACTATTTTACTAACGAGTCACGCGACACCCTCAGCACGTGAAACGGAAGTCTCCGGCAGACTTCTAGTGGGGATCAGGATCCAATCAGCGTCTTAGTGTAACCTCGAGGGACTCGACCAATCACACTAAGCCTAAAAGGTAGGCAACTCTTGCCGATCACAACTCCTTGTGATTCCCGTCCTGTTCGGCCTCCGAATCACCATGGCCTCGAGGGACTCGACCAAGCATGATGCTCGGTTAAGTCAACACATTCGTTACAAGATGAGTCTGATTTGATGATATACCCTCGAGGGACTCGACCAAGCATACCATGCCCTCAGGTCACCGGTGACATCTCTATGTCGTAAGCAAGATAGCGAATCGCGATATAGGTGAGTCTCGAGGGACTCGACCAACTCAATCTACACCGGGAATCGGTTCCTACTCATAACGATGGAAGGCCACGTGGGTCAATCTAATTGCCTCACGTTTACCGACTTAATATTATCGAGAGATGTTTCTATAATTTGGTCTCCTAATATGACATGTCACACATATACATATTTAATATATATCTACATCGCATGCAAATATATATACATATCTAGTATGTGTATAAGCAATCTCACCAGATGATCATGGACCACAACCTAATATGATTAGGCCCGAGCCAGTAGGCCTAATCACTCACATCAAGATCTATGTGTGCAACGGTGCATCTCCATGCCTTGTGATCGTCCATCTCGTCCTCGTCGGTTTCGTCGACATCTTGATGCATCTCCATGCATCACGATCGTCCGTCTCGTGGGCCCCGCTATCGCATCCACGCTCCCGCTGCGCCTCCTCATGTGATTACAACTTAATCATAGGCACGCAGGCCCGACAATAATCGAGAAATATAATGGAGGTTCGCAGACCTCAATAATAATAATCACAAGTACACACATCACACGGTCCATGATCATCCGTCCACACATCATACATCACATGTATAAATAATCATCATCATGTAGGACTACTAGATAATAATAAAAAATAATAATCAACTAAACCTTTTAATTAATTAATATTTTTATGAAATCAGGGACATGTAGGGAATTCCTAAGGGTATTTTCGTAATTTGGACAAAAGACAGAAACTGGAATTTCTCCAATTTCGAGGGGCAAAACTATCTTTTTCCCAGAAAACCCTAATGCCCTTTCCCCTTTTCGCTGCTGCCGCCGCCGCCACCCTGCCGGCGGCGGCCTGTGCGGCGGGGCGAGGGCACTGCCCTCGCCTGCAGGCGGCACGCCCGCTGGCGGCGCTGCCGCTGCAGGTGGGCTCCCCCTTCGGGCGTCGCTGCCTTCGCAGGCGGTGCTGTCCCGCCGGGCGGCCGCCCCTGTGGGGGGGGTTTCGCCCGCGGGAGCAGCAGCGGCAGGCGTCGCGCGTCGCTGCCCTACGGCGGCAGGCGCTGCTGCCCTGCAGCGCCTCTGCCCTTGGGTTGCCAGCCCCGCCGGCAGCAAGCCTGCTGTAAGCAGGCCGCCGGCCGGCTGCTGCAGACGCAGCACCTGCGCTGCCCGCCTTCGGCTGCGCTTCACGCACGTAGATCGAGGGCAACAACTGTTGCTGCCCTTTCTCGCTAAACACAACACACGCAGTTCAAAACCAATCATTCGCACGAACAACCTGGCTCTGATACCACTGTTGGGAAATCATTGGAGGCGACATCATATGCGCAGCGAATGAACAAGAAAACAAAAATCCCCGATTCCCAAAAAGGATGTTCGTCGTCGTGCGAAGATTGGTGCGCAAAAATCCGCAAAACACAAAACTGCGTATAGAGATTGTGTTACCTAGGGAGATCGTATATCCCTGTTTCCTTGCAGATCCTTAGGAGAGGGTGAAGGAGGTCAAGCGTCCTCCTCTCTAGCGGTGATCCACACAGCAGGGTGCTGTGTTGCGACGACGCTCCTTAAAACTCCAGGCCTACTTTGAGGTGGAGAGGGAGAGAAGAATAGGAAAGGCAAGCAAAGACTCTAGCCTATGAGGCTGTGAATCCCTCCTATTTATAGAGATCCCGTGTCAAACCCTAATGGGTCCTTCCCTAGTGGGTATTGGATCTGCATCCAATAAGACAAGGGCTCCGTCGGATATCTCATATCCGAACCTCTACTCATCGCAATGCCTACCATATGTGTGTGACCCTCTAGGCCCAATATCGAGCTGGCCGTGAGTCATACCTGTCAGAACTCCTTCTAACTCAGTGAATTATTATCTCTGTAATAATTCACTCGACTCATCGACTACGGACGTACTAGGCCACTACGCCGTAGTCCCCAGATGATACAGGGGAATCCAATCCATTGGACCTGTCTGTCCTCAGTTACCATGTACCTATAGTCCCTCATCCATCTAATATCCCAGAGACCGTATATCGAGCATGGTGTTGTCAGACCCATACGGTTTCTACTCGAGTCTCGCTCTAATCGGATTCTCCCGGAGAACTCTTTCTCTCTCATCCCGAATGACCCTGACCAGGGATTTGTCTGAGCAAGAACACATGGGATATTCCTCTCATGACGCCGAGAGTGGATGATCCTATATCGACACTCAATAGCCCTCGTAAGGTCGACTACCACTCCCAATGACCAGCTGTACTAGATCTGGGACAACCAAACCTATAAGTCTGGTATCAAAGAGTGGAGCACTCATACAGGACATCCTTGGTGTCTCAAGTCTAAGGACCAGATACACCACTAGGACTACGGAATCACTATCTGACAATAAGGCATCATCAACCACCCAGCATTCCGTAAGCGGATCAATCAGTGAACTCATTCTCCAATGAGCACCTGTACTGTATCACTAGTGTCCCTACACGAGCAGCTATGAGACCAGCTGCATCCATCATATGGACGGGTATACAGCACACCAGTCTATCCGGTTATCACGATGTCCCTCTCGAGTAACCTATGACCGGGATTATTTAGGATATGTGTTTAAAGGTGAATCGATCTCATTATCGTGATCTCATCACGATCCGATTCCCATTGCACAAATCCAAGGACATCACAATATATATATGCATTTATGCAATAGTTATAAAGTGATATACGCCAAAATATAATAAGCAAAAAGATTCTGTATCAAGTCACACGTGTCATCACTCACGTGATTGGCTTGCTGGGCACCTATGACTAGCAATTCTTGGAATGGAGTTTATGCACGCGGCGAAGTTGGTGCCAATGCCGTTCTTGAACTCCCTATGTATGATAGGAGGCGATGACCCCTGCGTGGTTCCCGTCTCTCGGAGAGGAACCAAGGAGCCCCAACATATATCGGCATTACAACTGAAGAAAGGGATGCGAAAAGGCGAATTGACATTCGTGGCTGCTATGAAGCTCGAGCCACTCAACGAGAAGGCCATTCAGGAACCTGCTGTGGTGGCGAACGTCCTGAAAGAGTTCAAGGACGTTATGCCACCCGAGTTACCGAAGACTCTTCCACCACGCAGAGGCGTGGATCACAGCATCGAGCTGGAGCTAGGAGTGAAGCCTCCAGCGAGACCACCCTACCGCATGCCCCCGCCAGAGTTGGTAGAACTCAAGAAGCAGTTAGGTGAACTACTAAGCGGTGGTCTCATCCGCAGCTCTAAAGCACCTTTCGGAGCTCCAGTTCTCTTCCGAAGAAACAAGATGGGAGCCTCCGATTATGCGTCGACTACCGAGCCCTCAACAAAGTGACAATGAAGAACAAGTACCCCATCCCGCTCATTGTGGACTTGTTCGACCAATTAGGCAAAGCTAAGTATTTCTCAAAACTCGACCTTCGGTCGGGGTATTGGTAGGTGCGCATTGCTGAAGACGACGAAGCGAAGACTACCTGTGTGACCAGGTATGGAGCGTTTGAGTTCTTGGTGATGCCTTTCGGCTTAACCAACGCTCCGGCCACATTCTGCACTCTCATGAACCAGCTATTCAAGGAGTATTTGGATAAGTTCGTGGTTGTCTACTTGTACGATATCGTCGTCTATAGTCAAACGCTCAAGGAGCACATCAAGCACCTTCGGACGATTTTCAAGGTTCTCAGGGAGAACACTTTGTTCGTGAAAAGGGAGAAATGCTACTTTGCTCAAACTGAGATATTATTCTTGGGACATCGAATCGGTGATGGCTCCATTCGGATGGATAAGTCGAAGGTGCAAGCGGTTGCGGAATGGCGAACTCTAAAGAAGGTGCCAGAGTTGAGATCCTTCCTTGGTTTCGTCAATTATTATCGACGCTTCATAGCGGGATATTCGAAGCGTGCAACCCCACTGACGGAGTTGCTGAAGAAGGAGCAGCCTTGGAAGTGGTCCGACAAATGCGAAACAGCATTCCAAGATCTGAAGGTTGCCGTTATGGAAGAACCAGTGCTCAAATTGCCAGACTATGGGGAACCTTTTGAAGTCCATACAGATGCTTCGGACTTCGCTATTAGGGGAGTACTCATGCAAGAGGGTCATTCGGTGGCCTACGAGAGCCGCAAACTCAACGAGATCGAGCGGCGGTATCCAGTGCATGAGAAGGAGATGATAGCAGTGATCCACTGTCTACGAGTTTGGCGACACTATCTCCTCGGATCGCGATTTGTGCTGAGGACGGAGAACATCGCTCTGAGCTATTTCCAAACTCAGAAGAAGCTCTCCCCAAAGCAGGCGCATTGGCAGGACTTCCTGGCTGAATTTGATATGGCAATGGAGTATAAGCCTGAGAAGGCAAATGTCGTGGTCGATGCATTGAGTCGGAAGGTGGAGCATATGAATGCCGCACAATTGGAGCGCGAAAACCAAGCAAGTCAGTTGCACTCCAACTTCCTTTCCAAAATCAGGGATGGACTGTATAGTGACCCCCAGGTAGTTATCCTGATGCAGTTCATCAAAGAAGGCAAGACACGACGATTTTGGGTCCAGGAGGGACTCGTTTACACAAAAGGGAATAGGGTTTATGTTCCCCAAGTGGACAATTTGAGGCGTGAAATCTTAAAAGAGTGTTACGATTCCCTTTGGGCTGGACACCCAAGCATTCACAGAACGTTGGCTCTCGTGGAGAGGGCCTTCTACTGGCCGAAGATGGGGACTGATGTGGAGGAATATGTTCGAACATGCCTTACTTGCCAACAAGACAAGGTGGAGCAGCGGAAGCCGGTTGGACTTTTGGAGCCGTTGCCCATACCAGAAAGGCCGTGGGAGAGCATTTCCTTGGATTTCATATCAAGCTTACCACTTGTAGGGAGACTCGGATCGATACTCGTGGTGGTTGATCGATTTTCAAAGTATGCAACTTTCATTACTGCTCCCCTACACTGTTCAGCAGAGGAGGCGGCCAAGCTGATGATGAAGGATGTGGTGAAGTATTGGGGAGTCCCACACAATATCATTAGTGATCGAGATGCTCGGTTCCTGGGATGATTCTGGACCGAGCTATTCAAATTGTTGGGGTCGAAGTTATACTTCTCTACAAGCCTCCACCCCTAGACGGATGGCCAGAATGAAAGGATAAACTCACTCCTGGAGCAATATCTCCGGCACTACGTGAGTGCCAACCAACGAGATTGGGTGAAGATGTTGGACATTGCCCAATTCTCCTACAACTTGCAGCGGAGCTCTGTATCCAACAAGAGCCCCTTCGAGATCATCACAGGACAACAACCGTCGACTCCGCACACCATGACAATTGGGTATACTGGGAGTAGTCCATCAGCCTATCATTTCGCAAAGGAGTGGTATCGAAATGCAGATATTGCGCGGGCTTACTTGGAGAAGGCAGCAAAAAGGATGAAGAAGTGGGCAGACTTGGGAAGGCGATCGCAAGAGTTCAAAGTTGGCAATTTGGTGTTGGTAAAGCTCCAACCGGCATCACTCCAATTCTTTAGGAATAAAGTCCACAAAGGATTGGTGCGCAAGTATGAAGGGCCCTTCCCAATTATCAGTAGGGTAGGCAACGTCTCTTACAAATTGCAGCTACCGGCGTGGTTCAAAATTCACAACGTTCTTCACGCTAGCAACCTAAAAGCCTACCACTCGGATCTGCAAGATGCTTCCCGAAGTGTTCCAACTCGGCTACCTCGCATCACAGCCTCCTACGAGAAGCGAGTTGAAACCATTCTGGCGGACCGCAAGATAAAGGCATCCAACAGAGCTGAGCAGACAAAGTACTTGGTGAAGTGGCGAAAGCTTCCCCGAACTGAAACCAATTGGGAGCCTGAAGACGCCCTGTGACATGAAGAAGAAATCATCAACAACTACCAACAAGCATCGATGAGGGCGTCGATAGTTTAAGTGGGGGAGAATGTCACGAACGGTCGTCGCGCACTCGCAACAACTCTGTTCAACGAACCATTCGTCGCTCACACCTACATGTACAGCTGCTTGACAGCATGTTTTCTCTTGGTTTTGGGTCATTTTGCTTATAAAAATGTAAGTTCGAACAAGCTGCAGCATTACAAAGCGATCGCTCACCGAACCGAGCAAAACAACCCAAAAACAGCCCAAAACAGCTCCATTTTCGCGTGCCGCAGGCTGATTTCTACAATCCGCCTCCGCTCACCAAAACGTCAGCCATCTCAGCCCCTTTGAACCCCTCGGGTGGCACAGGGCTGGATGGGGCTTCGGTTATATACCGGGCGTTGAACACTCTTTCGCAAGTTCGCACGTTGCCTTGATGGAAACTTGTTATCGCGCCCGGGACTAGGTGAGCGGCTGTTTGATTGCTGTGGGAGGTGCAACCGCCCAAGCCAGGAGGTAGCACCGCCTGGGCTAAGTCTCCCAGGAAGACCATTTGATATTTATTTTACCCATATTTAATTAATACAATACAAATACTAATTAAACACGATGAATCTAAATCTCGTGGGTTTGATCTAAGTGCGAATAAACTTAGCTGGAATTCCAAACCTTGCTCAGTTTGTGCTTCATCTAAGTGCGAATAATCCATGGAAACGCATGCATGCAAATTACATATTTCTTTTTCCCGACGGGATGACAGCCGGATAGAATTCAGTCATGATCGTAGTTTAAAAACAAGACATAATTTCTGCCCTAATTCCACTCGATCTTTTTAACAAGTTACAAACCAATCCCATTCATTTCCTGAACAGAGATAGAAATTTTTTTAAAAGGTTAATTCTTCGCTGTTAGATAAATCAAATAGATAAGGCATTGTATAAAATTGCACAAGGTTCAGATTATGTTTGTAGCCTTGACATGCTTGGTAAAAAATTTGGCAACGAGATTCGGATAGAATCTCTTCATAGTACATTGATAAAATGCTACAAGGCAATATTGTCGTGATGCAATTATGCATACAACCATACAAAACAATGTTAATAATTTTTTTGATTCTTGCTTCTGAAAAAATGAAAAGAAAAATCTAAGGCTTTTAACTTCTTTTCTTGATGATTTGTAATTGTAAATGTAGTCTATTATAGGATTACTCTATCAGACTTAATACATTTTTGCTAACACAATATCACTAAAGATCATTCTGAAATCTCTGCATTTGTTGATATACCTGCAAACGCTACTGCTTAGTTTTAGCATAATACTGAACACAAACTAAAAGGTTTGAATACCCATAGCTCGGTACGGTACGGTACCGTATATCGAGCGGTACACCAGGGCGTACCGAGCAGTTTTAAATATTTCTTTCTTTTATTGTAGCACTGTAGCACGTTTCGTCCGATAGCGAACAGTCCGCGTACCGGTATGCCATCGGACCGATACGTATCGCTTATACCGGACAGTACCATTCGAAATTGTATATCATGCCCATAGCTAACAAAGCGCTCAAATCGATTGAATTAGCAAGAAGACATTATACCAGTAAGACGAACCGCATTGTCAATGAGTCGGTACCATAAACAGAACCTTTGAACATGACCAACTAACCAAATTCCATTTGGTACTTAGATACATATTTAGCAACTTTATTTTTGTGCATCCGTCGTGGTCGATCAGGTCATTCATCTTTAGTTTGTCCAAATGCGTAAGGTCACCAACACGATCTCTGAGCTGGGTGTACTGAGCTAGAGTCGGGTTGAAGGGCTACGACCTAGGTTCCCACGGATGGAGGTTGGAGATGACTCTTCTCATTGTTCACATAGGTTGACATCGGAAGGGCTTTCTAACTTGACCCCTCCAATGATTAAGTTAGCAAAGGTTTTTGAGGGTTGGGAAGAATGTATGAATGTTTCTTTTCTTGACTCTTCGGCATTGTTCCTAGGATCACTTTTATATTTATTCTTGTGTGTGGTCATACATAATTGTTTTAATGATCCCTAGTCGTCATCATATGCAAGTGTTTAATACCCGTCGTAGAGGATCGACCCATACGTTGAGCACGGGCATCGTATGATTTGCCTGGTTAGGTCTCATTCGACGCTACCTCCCGCTTCCTATGTGGCTCGGTACGAGGTCATACCGCACCGTACAACCTCGAGCGAGACAAGTGCAAAGGGCCGACGTCATGTGATTGGCTGGCTTCGGACTCGTGATGTTGAGTTGGCACGTTACGTCCGCTTAGGGATGCCATGCCGAGTCCGCTTTGGTAGCCGATGTGTCGTGTAGGATAGATGCCAAAATATACTATATCTGAAGTTAACCCGCAGAATAAACTCCCAAGTTCCTGAATCTAGAGAGTTTGATTTTGACTGCCACATCTACTTGGGGGTTTATGCCCCACAACCAATTCAAAAACAAATGGCTAATCAGTAACTTGTTTTACAATTTATAACTGAACTGCATGATCCTGTAAATGGAGAGGAATTCTTATCATAGCATGAAACATTTTGATAAGCCAAGTGGTGAGAGAGAACAAAGTGTGTTAGAAACTTAGGATGTCTCTGAAAACTGCACAACTTGCTTACAAAAGATTGCAAAGTTGCTAAACTTCATACTTTATGATCAATTAATGAAAGCTGAACTCTCCAACCTAATTCCACAATCTTCTTCCATATACCTTGGATGATGGATGGTTCAGTTGATAGAATTATCAGTCTCCTTTTCGTTCTTTGTGGTTATATTTTCCATCCGTATCAGCCATGTTCATTACAAAATTTAATTGTTCCACAAAAAGTTGTTGATCTAAATCAAAACCACACAGCAGTATAGACAATTGAGAAATGTAAAGAGTGGGGTACAATAACTAAATTTTAAAAGTGATAGCTTTAATCAAAATCACCTCCAAGATCGTAATCCAAGTCTCTGTACTGAATGCTAATATTGAAAATGATATACTAGTTCATGTTGTTTGCAAGTGACAAATTAATGGACAATAACAACAGTGAGAGGCATGCAAAACAAGTCTTAAATGGATTTAAAGCCTAAAACCAGAATCCAAACACAACTTTAGTGCACGGAGTTTAATAAAGGAAGGCAGTAAATATTAGGATTGAAGATATAAATAGGAGAGGAACTACTAGGGTGCTAAATGCGTTCATTCAAATGATGGACCGGTGACTTAAATGGGAACTGTGTTACTATAAGAAAAAAAAAAGAGCTATGAGATAAAGTGTCAATCAAATATAAGCAACGTAAATGAAAGTAGAAAAATAAATTTCATAAATACTAAAATCAAGAAAAAGGAAGAAGTGTGACATGAGCAAATCTAAAGAGCAACAGAACTTACATCAGCTTTAAGATAAAGAAATGAAAGTAAAAAAAAGACAGTGGTTAGGCATGTACATCCATAATAGATTTCTAAACTGTGGAGAACTACCCGGGAAGGACTGAAAAATATAAGAAAATATCGATGCAGAAATGGATCATAATAGGACGACTCGAAAAAAGAATTTTTTTAGGCTAAAACATGTCTAGTTACCATGGCACAGGTCTTTCTGATTACAGCATCTATATAGATGAGTGTGCAATATTAAATAAACATTGCAGTTATATTGTTAGTCTGCATATTCAAATCTCAGTATCTGGTAAAAGCTTTGTTCTTTCCATCCACTCTTCTATACCAAAGCTATATGGGAAGACTTCCAGTCCAAAATAAAGACAGCAAAAGGAATGCAACCAACAATAATGATTTTAATGAGTTCCATGAAGAGGAAGAGTACCAAAAATTTTTGCCTGCTTCTTAAACCATCATTGAATCAAGATAAATAGAAATTTCCCTTCAGTGTTTTTCATGCAGCCAGTTCCTACATAGTATTTCTTTCAAGTTAATGGCATGAGGAAAATGACCCATGGATATTTGAGGGTCACGTTAGCGCCGGACCAACACTTGGGCAGCACCTAGAGAGCCCTGTGTCAACCTCGTCAACATTTAAGGGTGTGACCAGTCGGTACATGTCATTGACAATAGTGTCCGTCCTTCACATACAGATAATGCTCGACCATTTGGCGAAACTACATACGACAAAGTAACTACCCACTAAATGCAAGGGGTTACACATTGCGAATATAGAAGCCCCTTGAGTACTTTGCTTACACTCTCTGAAAGACAATACAAGATTTACCTATTGGACTTGATCATTCTCTAACTTGAGCATCGAAGGGGCATTGTCGGTATGCCCCCAACCTTAGTTCTATAGGTCAAGCAATTGAATCCTCAACCATCCTTGACACTAAATGGACTCATCTCTGATCAATCCGACACCACTCTTGTGAGAAAGGCGATCCTCGACGATAATTGGACTTGTCTCCAATCAATCCAACACCATTCTTGTGACATTTGCTGAGGATGTGGAGAACCAAAACAATATTAATAGCTGATGAAGCAGAAAATTTTACTTGTCTTAGACCTAAACAAGATATTATTCTCTAAGCCTACCTAAGTCGGATCTTATTTCCAACAGAAAGAACATTTCGTGTCACAGACAAAACATCAAACACCCACATTATCTTCTAATTTAGCACTAATACAGTTCCAATGCCAATTTGACAAAACAACAGAAAGAATGCACATTGTCCATGGGGGCTTGAAAAAGTACCATGACAATCACAAAATAGTTGAGGTCTTTGCTGCCTAAAGAAATTGATGCAAACATTCTTTTACATGAGATATAAGTCATTGGACTTGTATTTGCAGTTTAGCATAGACATGAGTGATCATATAAGTGACAGTTGCCTGCATCAATTTACATTAGATCTCAGCCCGCAATCAAATTTGGTTATTAAACATCAAAGCAAGGGGTTGGATGTTTTTCATTAATATTACATATGCATTAAAGGTAGAATGACAACTTGACATACATCACAGCAAGCATTCACAGAACAAGTATTCCCAAAATAAGACTCTACCTCTTACTGGTAATATGGACAAGGAGCATTATCATTGATTAGATACAGCTTGCTTATCCAAACGAATATATGATCCGTTCCTTTTCCATTTCCTGAAGCAACCAGCGTACAACATCAGAATTTGAGACAAGTGTACGAATGGATTCAATCAGGTTATAATTTCCTCAGTTTCTGTCACTACAAAGACACATTTACGACAACAAAGATCAAACAAGTCAGAGAAATAGCATCTGAAATTCATTTATGATGATTAAATCAAATAGGCACCATTAATGCACTAATGACATAATGTCATATGTTTTAACAAAAATGAGAGCTAAGCAAAAAAATGAATACCATTTTATAGCCTTTCAGGCAACCAGTCCTGTGTACTTCATGCATTTTGGTAATGATGCAACTTGTACAACAAAACCTTTCCACCAGCATTTCCTACTGTCATAAACCCTCCACCTGGGCTAAAATCAAGACACCGTGGGTACTGCACGCTAAATCTGGGAGGGGGATAGTTTGAGAAGACATTAAATGATGGGATATGCACCAGCTTTAGACCATTCTTCTTCATTCTTGAGCTGATAGCCAAAATCTGAGCATCAGGGTTGAACTTTATATGATCAACCATTGTGGTTAAATTTTCAATTGTCTTTAATGGCTTTCGCTTACCACCAAGAAACTCCTCCCTTTTATAGACATTAACAATGCCACTACTAGACCCTGCTGCAAACAAGGAACTGTCAGGTGAAGCACAAAGAGCATATCCAGTTATGCTACCTTCATCAACAGCCTTATGAATGCATTTCCTTGTTCTAAGGTCCCAGTGATAAACATGCCCATCACCACCAGTACTCAGTAGCTGATGCCCACCATCAGCAAAGGCCAAAGATCGGGCACTTCCATTCATCTTAAGAGTCCCAATCAGCTCCTTTGTTCGTGATGAAACTAGAAGGATGTAGCCTTCATTGCCAATGAATGCGATGGTGCTTGAATCCGGAGAAACCTCAAAAACCTCCAGGCTTTTCTCCTCTCTACCTGTCAAGGGACCTATCTTACTCACAGATGCTTTGACTAAATCAAAACTATAAAAGAACTTCCTCCGGCCAGCAATTATAACCTCTGTACCATCAGGCAAAAAGGATGCCTTATGTACCGGGCAGTCTTCCATGAATATGCTCTGAATCTTGGGATTACGCTTTCCATCAACTTGGAAAAATCTCAATCGCCTATCGAATCCAGCAGTCAGCAGCAACTGACCATTTCTGTGAAACTGGACCGAGTTAATTGGACCATTAGAAGGTTCTTCAGCATTAGCATCCACCAGCCTTGAGTACTCCAACAATCCAGGCAAAAGTTTGGTACCACCCTTTATGACAAGCTCATCATTGCCCCGAAGAATATCATCACCCTCAGCACCATCAAAGCCACGAGCAATGGTGAGATCACTTTCATCATCAGACTCATCCTCAGAAATGCCACGGCGAGCATACTTCCGATCAACATTTGCCCATTCTGTTCCTGGGTTTAACTTAGCATGCTGAGCACGCAATCGAGCAACATAGTCTGCACCTGAGATCACATGCTCGTCAGCCTCCTTCCTCAGCTTCCTCAACCTATTAACACGGACTATGTCAACCTCTGTCCTTTCTTCCTCCTCGTCAACCCAGACGGGCTTCCGCTCTTCACTGAGGTCTTCTTTGCCCATAGCGCAGAAGTCGTTTTCAAACACAACCATCTCATTGCTCGTAGACCTATCCATGAAGAACAAAGGGGCATCCTTGGCCACCTGCTCCTGGCCATCGTCATCTCCGTAAGTGTCCTTGTTGAATTCAATGGGAGTGTAAAGGTTGCCAAACAAGAAGCCCTCAAGCCTCTTCATCTCCTCCTGTTCAGTTTTGCGTGCTTTTTGCTTTGACGAATCATCAGAATTACTCCTCCTCTTCTTCGATTTTTTCAACTTGAGTTCATCAACTGGCTCTACTTCTTCATCAGCATGTGCAATCGGAGACACATCAGCTATTTCTCTATCAAGTTTCTTGTCCCTTTGTTGTTTAAGAACAGCGTTTTGGGAAATTAAGCTCATTTTAACTGCAAAAACTGCAATATTAATAGAAAATTAAAGCAAAAAAAGGGATGTGAACACAATTGAAAAAGGGAAACCCAGGCAAAAAGTTTAAGCACAATTAAAAGTGAAAAAAAGCATTTTTCTACGAAACAGGTTGCATCGCATTGCAATACTTCGCAAGTGTCTGGTTTGCTGTTCCCTTTTTCTATTTCTTTTCCTATATTACCTCTCTTCTCGTGACCTCTAACGTTCTAACAGAGGCGGTGCCGCTGGTGGCTGCGGCCCGAGGGCGGTGGTGCAACCGATGGCGCTGGTGTCACGCACTGTCGAGAAGCCGAGGTAGAATCAAGGTGAAGAAAGAGAAAATATGGCGAGGCTCGGCGGCAAAGAGTAGCAGGACGCGGGACCGGCCAGGCTACGCGGCAGAGCAACCGGTAGGGGAAAGTAGAGAAGAGCTGGGTGAGAAAGAAGTGTGACCGCGCAGCGGGGCAGCAGGAGGGGCGGCGGGTTTCGGGAGTCTTAGGGCAGAGACGACGGTATGTAAATCGCGCCTCGTTCGCAGGTTTTATGTAATTTTGTCGTTACCAAAATTTCTCAAGTACCCCTACGAATTCCATAATCTTTCGTCTCGTCCCAACTTAAAAGTGTTTCAAGTCTGGAAAGATGACGTATTTTTAGTCTTTTTATTCTCGCCATTGGGTTGGACCCATCGAAGGCACCAAATGGATCGGTCCGACCCTCGCTATATCATTGAATTCTCTCATTCCTTTGCTTTCTCGACTCTGTTCTCGTCGAAAACCTCACGCACTTCAGCCATTACGAAATCTCCTCGTATGTCTCTTAACCCTTAGACCTACCTATGAAGCATTCAACGAAATTCTCAGGAGTATCTGTTCACTTTTTAACATTTATTATCGTCGAAATCTCCGACTTCCTCTCGAACATTTATTATCGTCGCAACATCTTGCATGTCCCCATCATCGATGAACCCTTTAGTTCATCCCTTACCCCTCCGTTGTAACTTTGACGGAATCTGTTCACTGTCCATATTAAAAGGAATATGAATACGGTTTTGCCACTGCCCAAATCTTTTGTCAACTAATTTATATTCGCTTTCCCATTCTCTTTGCTGCACTTTAACATCTGAATATATAAACCATCTTGTATTATATCCTCTTAAAATTACTATCCTACTTATGTTTAAGTACAAATGGGGATATCATGAGTTTGTGGTCATACTATTAAATTATGTAAGATATATTAGGGTTATGAATGGATTGGTTTCGGTTATCGAAAAAAAAAAAATCTAATTATGGTATAAATTCTTAGAAGATGATCAAGGGATATGAGGTCATGAGATGAACCATCTTAATTACTTATCCTAGACACTCTGTTCTTGCTTATAAATAGACAATACCTCATAGGGATCATACACACGATGTGTAAATAATTGAATATACGGATACACGGATGAATGGATATATGACATTATTAAAAGATTATAAATCTTCTCCGATCTCCCTTTAGTCATATGAACCACTCAATAAGATATTATAGATCTTCTATCATATCCCCTTTATCCCTAAATTCATCGTCATAGTGATCCAGTGATACTATAGCTCTCGGATTCAATGATAGTGCACTCGTAAATCAGATAAAAACTTTTTGAGTAGCATAAAAAAGATACGTATCGTAAATTTAAATTTATTATTATTTTATTTCAGATTTTAGCATAAAAATCTTTTGCATAATAATAGTATATCATGATTTTTATGTATACAATTAGTATCAGAGTCATGGTTATGAAATTAAATACTTTAGATCTATTTGTTAGCACATTTTACTTACGAAATGGTGTTAGTTGGTTTTTATTTATAATGCATGAACGATTTATTGGAATTATCGATATATTTTTTTTATTTAGTCTATCTAATTGCTTACTTATAGGCAATGTAAGATTTCTCGTGCTTAATGGATAGACTATTGTCCATAGCTTGCCGTCGGTATAAATTGACCAAAAATAAAAAAAATTATTTTTTTAAAGTACTCTATTAACTAAAAATGGTTCATTTAATGATCTAAAAATATAAAAAATAATCATTTATAGATTCAATATATATATATTCAAGGTATCATGAAAATTTAGGGCAAAAAAAATTAATTTCAGCTTGAATTGGGAAAAAATATGTAAATAAAAAAATTTCAGCTTTTAAGATTCAAAAAACTGAAAATATGTTCTTTAAAGGTCAAAAAATAAAAACAATACTTGTTTTGAGCTCTATGGTCAATGACAATGATTCATAGAAATTAAAAAGATTTTTGAGAAAAAAAATTAGTTACATTGATTTTGAATGGAGTTATACTATTTTTAAACAAGACCCAAAAAAATAATATAAACCTATTCAAAATTAGTTCAACTGGAATTAACTTTTATACTTTGGGCCTAAAGTTTTAAAATATCTTGAAAATAATTTGTGTGTGTGCCTAAATGACCTTTTCTTTTATTTTTATATTATTTAATACATTAATCTCGATAAATTCAGCCATAAATAGGCTGAATTATTTTAAAATTCCTATTTATATAATATTTTGAAGGTTCAAGGTGATTTTGTGCCATATAATCTCTAATATAATCAGAGATTCATTTAACAAGTTTTGACATAAAACAAATATTTTAAGTTATAAATTGACCAAAAATAAAAAAAATTAAAAATTTAGCTTTTTAAAGTGCCCTATTAACTAAAAATATTTCCTTTCATGATCTAAAAATAGAAAAAAAATCATTTATGGATTCAATGGATATTTTTAAGGTTTCATAAAAATTTTGGGTAAAAAAGTTAAAATTTCAACTTAAATTGGTAAAAATAAGATAAATTTATCTTTTAAGATTCAAAAATCTGAAAAAGGTTCTTCAACGGTGAAAAGAGTAAAAAAAATATTTATTTTGAGCTTATATGATCAATTACAAGGTTTTATGAAAATTTTAAATTTTTTAAAGAAAATTTTAAGTTATACAGATTCTAAATAGGGTTATAATATGACCCAAAAGAGTGTAACCCTATCCCAAATTAGTGTAACTTAGGATTAGTTTTATATTTTAGACTCAAAATTTCTAGACACATTGAAAATGAGTTGTGTAGGCCTAAATGGTTCATTTTTTGATTTTTAAAAAGAAAATATCTATTTTGTGACTGAGATATGACTTGGTGTTTATCAAAGTAGAGAATTTACTAAAAAAATTCTAGTAATGAGCTTTTACCAGATTGTGCTCCTATATTTGATTTATATTTGATTTTTATTAAGGGTATTCTTTTTAAAAAAATTATGATAATACTTTTGAATCAAGCCACTTCAAGCCCAATCGTTCATAGGTCCAATTCAATCTAGTTTGGATATCTAGATTCAGGTTAGGTCAATTCAAGTATTTAAGTTATAATCAAATTACACAATTATAGAACCTATTAAATATTGAATCTTGGACGTTGGGCTATAGTTGAATATGTTAGGAGATTGAACATCGGATCGGAGGATTGGTTGACATGTCGATAGAAGGACTTCATGGTGTAAGTTCGGACATCGGACCGAAGGATCAGATATTACGCCAAGGAAATTAGAAGTTGTGGGAGTCAACATGTCAATCGGGCAATATATCTAAGGAGAGGACGATGCACCGAATGATCAAACAAAACGCTGGAAGAACCAATGACATACCGGACAACATATGATTCGTGCTCTGTAATAATTTGTCTAGATCTAATAGTCCTACATGGTGATGATGTGTACATGTGATGTTTGATGTGGACGAAAGATCATGGACCATGTGATGTGTGTGTACATATGATTATTATTATTATTAAGGCCTACAAGTCTATAATTTTATTCACGTTTATTGTTGGGCATGCACATCTATGATTAAGTTATAATCATACGAGGAGGCACAATGGGAGCGTAGAGGTGATAGCAGAACCCATGAGGCCATGACGGATGATCGTGATGCATGGAGATGCATCGAGATGTCAACGGAACTGACAAGGATGAGATGAACGATCACAGGGTATGAAAATACATCGCTACACACATAGATCTTGATGTCAGTGATTGCGCCTACTAGCTCAAGCCTGATCACATTAGGCTATGGTCCATGATCATCTGATGTGATTGCTCATGTGATGTATGATTGTTTATACACCTACTATATATGTATATATATTTGCATGTGATATAGATATCTATTAAATATATATGTGTGTGACATGTCATAGTAGAAGACCAAAACAAAATCCTCTCTTTTGATAATATTAAGTCGGTAAATGTGAGGCAATTAGATTGACACACGTGGCCTTCCATATTATAGGAAGAAATCGATTCCTAACGTAGGTTAAGTTGGTCAAGTCTCTTGAGAGCATATCATCGAATCATACTCATCTTGTAATGATGGTGATGAGTTAATTGGACTATTGAATCTTGGATTTTGATGATGAAATTAATTGATGAGTTAACGATCTAATACACGTTTTGAGTAACGTAGGACTAATTTTGATTAGAAAAGGTAAATTAATTAAAGCAAGAGGAATAAGAGATTGGGCCAAAGTTGAACATGTCAGGAGATTGGATGTCGGGCCAGAGGATCGGTCGATGTGTCGGTAGAAGGACTTCGTGCCATGAGTTCGAGCATCGGGCTAAAGGATCGAACATTGCACCAAGGAGATCGGAAGTTGTGGGAATCAACATGCTGATTGGGCAATAAGTAAGGAGAGGACAAAGCGCCGAAAGATCGAACGAAGCGCTAGACGAACCAATGACATGTCGGACAACATATGATTCATGCTTTGTAATAATTTATCTATATTAAATTAGTTTAGATCTAATTGAGTTGGTATTGGAGTGAAACAATGATAACTCAATTAGAGGCCAATTGGGCCTGAATAAAAGCTGAATTGGGCTTATTGTTTGGCCCATTCAATGTCCTATAATAGGGTCTAATGGTGGTACCACCTAGACTAAGGTGGTACCACCCAGACACAGTCTTCAATATTGTATCAAGTAGTTGTATCACTAGATTGGGCGGTGGTATAGCTAGACTAGGCGATGGTATCACCTAGTGTCAATGTGTTAAGCAGTAGTACCGCCAGACCGGGCGATGGTACTGCCCAGTGTCAGAACTGACAAGCGGTGGTATCACCTAGTGTCAAAACTGACAAGTGGTGGTATCACCCAATATTGGCGGTGGTACCACTAGTACCTCGAAATCTCGGGGATTTGAATTTTGACTCCACTTTTTGAAGTCATTTTGAGCCTATAAAGGTGACTGCTAGTTATAGGTGCTCTACAAGCGAATCATGTGAATGATAGCATGTGTGACATGACATGCACTCTTTTTGCTTATTATATTATTTAGCATTTTATCACTTTATATTACTTATTAAATGAATATATATTGTGATATCAATGGATCTGTGCAATGGGAATCGGATCGTGATGAGATCACGATAATGAGATCGCTTCGTCTTTAAACACAGACCCAAAATAATCCTGGTCATAGGTTACTCGAGAGGAACATCGAGATAACTGGACATATTAATATACTATATACCCTCCATATGATGGAGATAGCTGGTCTCATAGTTGCTTATGTAGGGACACTAGGGATACAGTACAGGTGCTCATTAGAGAATGAGATCACTGATTGATTCTCGCATAGAATGATGGATGATTGATGATGCCTTATTGTTAAACAATGATACTATAATCCTAGTGGTATATTTGGTCCTTAAACTTGAGATACCAAGGATGTCCTGTATGAGTACTCCACTCTTTGATATTGAACTTTTAGGCCTGAAAGTTTTAGATCTAACATAACCGGTCATCGGGAGTGATAGCCAACCTTACAAGGGTTATTAAGTATCGATAAAGGATCATCCACTCTGTTAGGACTCTAGCTAGGAGAGTCCTAATTGAGAGGGACTTTTATGTAAAACCTACCTAAGCCGACCCCTATTAAAGAGGTGAAGAGGCCGGTTAGGGTTATGAGGTTGTTTCTTAGAGAAGAATTAGGAGTTGTAAAGGAATAGGAGTCTTGAGTAGAAGTCCTATTAGGAGTTGGTTAGAAGTAGGAGTCTTGAGTAGGAGTCCTATTAGTAGTTAGGGTTTAGAAACCCTATAAATAGCTATGTATTTCTCCTCTTTTGACAAGCAATAGATGAATCTTTTCTGCAGTCTTTGAGCAGCAACTTGGAGGGAGGAACCCCTATAGAGTTCCAAGGAGGTCGATCCTCTAAAGAGATCAACCCCAAGTTTAGAATCTGCAAGGGTTCTAACACTTGGTATCAGAGCATCATTTTTGGCATCTCGCTGCCCTTCCACAGCCATCCATCAACCCTACACAACCGCCCAAAGCAATTCCCACAATTGCTTAAGCGATCGTTGCCAAATTTCGCCATCATCTCCACCACCACGGATCATCCTTTGATCTCCCTGTGAATTGCAACAGATCCAATACTTTCATCTACAGCCCTAAAACTCTACCAAACCACACCCTCAAACTGCACCCAAAATAGCCACAAAACAAGCCTAAACTGTATCCTACATCCACCAATCCACCAACCTTTTCGACCATCACCTCTCTCAACCAATACATGTCTTTAACCCGACAACAAAAGAGAGATCTTAACATCACAGATTTGGCGGCATATACTATGGCATCTGAGGAAGTAATCAATGCTAAATTCGAAGCCTTTGAGGTGCGAATGGAGGATAAGATTCAGACACTCTTTACCGAACTCAGATTGGGCCGACCACTAAGCCTAAAGAAATCACATCAAGGAGAGAGCTTTGCCCAATCGCACCAAGCCCAAAGATATGACTTCCAAGAGAGGGGAAGCTCTATGACCAACCATAACTATCCATGTATGAGAGTGGACTTCCCTAGATGGGAAGAAGGAGACCCAATTGGTTGGATCTCGCGCGTGGAGCGATATTTTCGGTACCACAAAACCGCGGATGCATCTATGGTGAAAATTACAGCTATATATCTTGAAGGGGATGATATACAGTGGTTTGACTAGTTTGAACATACTTATGGAGTCCTTTCATGGCGACAATTCAAAGAAGGATTGCTGATCCGCTTCAGACCAACCGATTACGAGAATATTGACAGACAACTAGCAAAGATCCGACAAACCTCTACCATTCAGGAGTACCAAACTAGGTTTGAAAGGTTATCTAATCAAACTTATGATTGGTCTCAAAAATAGCTATCGAGTACCTTCATTGAGGGCTTGAAGCCGGAGATCCGAGGAGAAGTTAAAGCGCGACAACCGTATACGCTTATGGCAGCCATCTCTTTCGCACGACATCAAGAAGAGCAATTGAACCATTAAGCTCGGAGGACTAGGGTCACTCCTCAACCAGTAATATTGAAGCCCTCAGCCCCCCCTACTGTTGACCAAGTCCCTACACCAAAGAGGTTAACAAGAGAAGAGCTTCGGGAGCGATATGCGAAGGGGTTATGTTGGCATTGTGACGAGCCATGGAGCCGTGAGCATCGCTGTAGTAACGGGGGACTTCTTATGATTGAACTAATAGAAGAAAAGGTCATTGAACATCCAGAAGAGAGCCTTAAACATGAAGAAGAAGATGTAGAAGAAGAGCCACAACCGATCGAAGTTACGGTACATACACTAGCTGGCTACTCAAACCCGCAAACGATGAAAGTTGGAGGCCTTCTCAAACAACAACCGATCACTGTTCTCATCGACACGGGCAGCACTAATAACTTCCTAAACAGTAAGGTTGCTATCCATATGAACTTACCTATTGAGAATTACAGTAGGTTTGTCGTTAAGGTCGCCAACGGACGGATTTTGAAGTGTGATCATAAGTGCCCGCAGGTGAAACTGTTGCTGTAGGACCAAGAGATAATTGCATATTTCTTCCTCCTCCCTCTTGATGATCATGAGGCCATACTCAGAATTAAATGGTTGATGACATTAGGTGATATTTCTTGGAATTTTTTGCAACTAATTATAAAATTTTACGGTAAGGAGAAACAGGTGATACTGCACGGGAAACGTGATGGCGACGTAACGATGATTTGCACACAACAAATGGAGAAGGTTTTGCATAAAGCATGCAGGGGCTTTTTGGTACAACTTGAGCAGCAAATTAAAGGAGAGCCAATAGAATTTGAAGATCCAAACCTATTTCCTTTGCTTGCTGAATTTCATATATATTTGATGAGCCGCACAACCTACCTCTTACTCGTCGGCATGATCATTGTATAATGATTTTTCCAATCAAATCTCCAGCAAATACTCAGCCATATCGGTATCCACATCTCCAGAAGGATGAAATAGAAAGGATTGTAAAAGAGATGCTTGAAACAGGAGTTATTCGGCCAAGTTGCAACCTCTACTCTTCATCGGTGCTACTTGTACGCAAGAAGGACGGAACATGACGAATATGCGTTGATTACCGAGCTCTCAATGGCATAACCATCAAGAATAAATACCCTATTCCAATAGTAGATGAATTGCTAGATGAAAGGGAGCACAAATCTTCGTAAAGCTAGACCTTCGATCTGGGTATTATCAAATACGAGTGTATGAAGAAGTCATACCGAAAACTGCCTTTCGAACACACAACGACCACTACGAATTTTTACTTTCTTCAACAAAAGGTAAAATATCTTAGGCATATCATATTAGAGGAAGGTGTGATGGTGGACCCCTTCAAAATCGAAGCAATGCAAAACTGGCCTACCCCAAGGAACATAAAATTGCTACATGGCTTTCTGGGTTTAATAGGCTACTATCGTAAGTTTGTGAAAATCTATGGAAAGATCAATGCACCACTTACTTTCTTATTGGAAAAAGATGTCTTCCAATGGTTGGACAGAGCCTCTACTGCCTTCGACAAACTTAAGGCAGCCATGACGACGACGCCGGTACTAACACTACCATATTTCAACCGACCCTTCATTATTGAGGCCGACGCATCTGGAGTCGGAATTGGAGTCATTCTCATGCAAGATGGTCGACCACTCGCATACACTAGCAAGGCATTATCTCCCTCCCATCAAAATAAGTCAACATATGATAAGGAGATGCTCGCCATTGTGTGCGCAGCAATAAGGTGGAGACCCTACTTGATTGGTTGACGATTTCAAATTAAAACCGACCATAAAAGCCTCAAGTACTTTTTGGAGCGAAAGATATCTTCCCCTGAGCAGCAAAAATGGGTAACAAAACTTCTTGGATTTGATTATGAAATAACTTACAAAAAGGGGAAAGAGAATATTCTTGCAGATGCGCTTTCGCAACTACCCGAGCAAGCTGAAGTTTCGGCCGTTTCACTTCCGACCAACGGCTTCCTTGAGGATATTAAGATGGAATGACAGGAAGATTCAGAGACTAATAAGATTATAAAAAATTTGGAGGAAGCACTAAGCTCCGTGGCTCATTACAATTGGGACTAAAAAAAATTACACTATAAGGGATGCATTGTGCTTATGATAAATTCTACTTGCATCTTCACGAGCAGATTATGGACAAAGTTATTCTATATGTAGGGTACTAAATTGAAAAGGAGTATGACATATCACTCATAAATCGACGGCCAGACAGAAGTTGTAAATAGGTGCTTGGAGACAGCCCAAAGCCACCCGCCAAATATGACTATCCAAGGAGAACTCCAGACCCAGCCAAGTACTATTATTGATCGACGGATCGTGACTCGACGACGACGACCCACTACTAAAGTGCTAATACAATGGGTGAACCTACCAACAGAAGATGCCACTTGGGAGAACTATGATGACTTGAAGATCAAATTCCCAAAATTCATGAATCGTCAGCCTCGAGGACAAGGCTGATTTGAAGAGGGCGGGTCTGTTAGGACTCTAGCTAGTAGAGTCCTAATTAAGAAGGACTTTCATGTAAAACTTACCTAAGGCGACCCCTATTAAAGAGGTGAAGAGGCCAGCTAAGGTTAGGAGGTTGTTTCTTAGAGAAGAATTAGGAGTTGTAAAGGAATAGGAGTCTTGAGTAGAAGTCCTATTAGGAGTTGGTTAGAAGTAGGAGTCTTGAGTAGGAGTCCTATTAGGAGTTAGGGTTTAGAAACCCTATAAATAGCCATGTATTCCTCCTCTTTTGACAAGCAATAGATGAATCTTTTCTACAGTCTTTGAGCAGCAACTTGGAGGGAGGAACCCCTATAGAGTTCCAAGGAGGCCGATCCCCTAAAGAGATCAACCCCAAGTTTAGAATCTGTAAGGGTTCTAACACACTCTTAGTGTCATGAGAGGAATATCTCACGTATTCTTGTGCAGACAAATCTCTAGCCAAGGTCATTCGGATTGAGAGAGAAAGAGTTCTTTGGGAGAATCTGATTAGAGCAAAATTATAGTAGAAACCATATGGGTCTGATAGCATTATGCTCGGTATACGATCTCTGGAGGTATTAGATAGATAAAAGACTATATATACTGGGTAACTAAGAACAAAAGATTCCCTTGTATCGTTTAAGGACTGTGGCGTAGTGACATAGTACTAGTTATATGTGCCTTGTAAGCCAATCACGTGAGTGATGACACGTGTGACTTAATTTATAATCTTTTTACTTATTATATTTTGGCATTTATCACACACACACACACACACACACATATATATATATATATATATATATATATATATATATATATATATATATATATATATATATATATATATATATATATATATATATATATATATATATATATATATATATATATATATATATATATATATATATATATATATATATATATATATATATATATTGTAATGTCCTTGGATCTGTGCAATGGGAATTAGATTGTGATGAGATCATGATAATAAGACCGATTCACCTTTAAACACAGATCCTAAATAATCCCGGTTGTAGGTTATTCGAGAGGGACATCGAGATAACTGGACAGACTGGTATGTTGTATACCCGTCCATATGATGGATGCAATTGGTCTCATAGCTGCTCCTGTGGGGACACTAGGGTTACAATACATATGCTCATTGGGGAATGAGTTCACTGATTGATCCGCATACGGAATGCTGAATGGTTGATGATGTCCCTATGGTGTATCTGGTCTTTAAATTTGAGACACCAAAGATGTCCTGTATGAGTGCTCCGATCTTTAATACCGGACTTATAGGTTTGGATGTCCTAGATCTATCATAGTCGGTCATCATGAGTGGTTGTCAACCTTATGAGGGCTATTAAGTGTCGATAGAGGATCATCCATTCTCGGCGTCATGAGAGGAATGTCCCATATGTTCTTGCTCAAACAAATCCCTAGCTAGGGTCATTCATATTAGAAGAGAAATAGTTCTCCGGGAGAATCCTATTAGAGCGAGACTCGAGTATAAACCACATGGGTCCGACAGCACCATGCCCGGTATACGATCTTTGGGATATTAGATGGATGATGAACTATAGGTACATAGTAACTGAGGATAGACATGTACAATGGATTGGATTCCCCTGTATCGTCTAGGGACTGTGACGTAGTGGCCTAGTACGTCCGCAGTCGATAAGTCGAGTTAATTATTATGGAGATAATAATTCACTGAGCCAAAAGGAGTTCTAACAAGTATGACTTATGGCCAGCTCGATATTGGGCCTAAAGGGTCACACACATATGATAGGTGTTGCGATGAGTAAAGGTTCGGATATGAGATATCCATCGGAGCTACTATCTTATTGGATATCCAATAAGCCCATGAATTATTAGATCCTATGGATGAGATCTAATAAGAGCTCATGAGAGATTATTAGATAGAGATCCACTAATCTAAGAGGTTTGAATAGTTGAATAGAGATCCAATACCCAATAGGGGAGGATCCATTAGGGTTAAGTAGATAGGGGATCTCTATAAATAGGAGTGAACTAGTGGTTCATAAGCTAGAGCTTTTTGGTTGCCTCTCCTATTCTCCTCTCTCTTTCCATCTCAGAGCAGGTCTAGAGTTTTGAGGAGCGTCATTGTAGCTTTGCTATGTGGATCACTGCTAGAGAGGAGGGCGCTTGACCTCCTACACCCTCTCCTAGAGATCTGTAGGGATTCAGGGATATATGATCTCCCTAGGTAACACAATCTATCTTATACACAATTTTCTATTTCACAGATTTTGTGCACCAATATTTGCATGACGATAAATATATATTTGGAAATTTGGGGATTTTATTTTTTCTATTCTTCCGCTGCGCATGTGATGTCGCCCTTAAGATTTCCCAACACCTAGTATATCCGTAGTTAATGAGTTGAGTGAATTATTATATAAATAATAATTCACTAAGTTAGAAGGAGTTCTGATAGGTATAACTCATGGCTAGCTCGATATTGTGCCTAAAGGGTCACTTATATATGGTAGGTGGTGCGACGAGTAGAGGTTTTGTATATGAGATATTTGCTAGAGCCCATATCTTATTAGATATTCAATAAACCCATAAATTATTAGATCCTATGGATGAGATCCAATAAGAGCCAATGAGAGATTATTGGGTGGACACCCACTAATCTAACTAGCATAGGTAGTTGGATGGAGATCTGTACCCAATATGGCAAGATCCTTTAGCATAAGTTGACAGGAGGCCTCTATAAATAGGTGGGAACCAAAGTGCCATAAGCTAGGTTCTTTTTTATTGCCTCCTCCTATTCTCCTCTCTCCCTTCCCTCCTCATATCGCAGCCCCTATTTAGGGCGTGTGGACAATAAGAAGGGGCAGCTCCTTGATTGCGTGGTGCACGCAAGGAAGAGTTTTGGACAACGATTTGAAGAGCGGCTTCGTAGCCCATGCCATGTGGATCACTATTAGAGAGGAGAGTATTTAAACTCCTTCATCTAATCCCATTTATCTGTAGAAATTTAGGGATATATGATCTCCCTAGGTGATTCTCTTACACATAGTTTTTCGATTTCATAGGTTTTTATGCACCAACTTTTGCACGACGATAAGAAACCATTTTTTGCAGGAAACCTTTTGTATGATCGAAATTGTTTCACTTAAATTCAAAGGTCATAATCCCTTTTGAATTCAAGTTTGCCTTATCATGATATGACATATAGATAGGGGGAGTTAAAGTTAACTCTGTCATCAATTGGTTGTCATCATTAAAAAGGGAGAGATTATGAATCTCAAATTTTGATGATGATATCAATTGGTGAATTAATTATCTAATCCATATGTTGAGATAAGTGATGCTAGACTAACTACGATCATGAATTAAAGAAGAATCAAAGTTGGGCCAAAGTCAATGATCGAGCATCGGGCCAAAAGAATTAGGGGATACACCGAAGGATCGGATGATGAAGTGAAAGCTCACCAGAAGTTCACCGAGAGTTTGACGAAAGCTCACCAGAAGTTTGCTGGGAATTCACTGAAAGCTCATCGGAAGTTTGCCAGGAGTTCGTCGAAAGCTCGTCCGTGTTGAATCTTGTATTTTGATGATGAAACCAATTGATAATTGTGTTTATGTTTTAATCTATGTTTTGAGTGACACAGGATGCTTCAATCAGGATGAGATAATTAAAGCAGGAAAAATCATGTTGGGCTAGAGGAACATGTCAGGAGATTGGACGTTGGGCCGGTGGATCGATTGACGTATCGATAGAAGGCTTCGGGTCGTGGACTCGGGCATCAGGCCAAGAAGAGCGAGTATTACACCAAGGATATCGGAGTTACGAAGTTAACTGGCCGATTGGGCAATAGGCCGCAGGAGAGGACGATGTGCCAAAGAATCGAACGAAGTGTTGAGGGACCAATGACATGCCGGATAACTTGATTGATGCTTAGTATTAATTGTCTAGATCGAAGTTTATTTTACATATATAGGATTAACTACGATGGAAGTAAGACATGCAGCAGGAGTTACGCCGGAGTCAAGACCATGATCACATTGGGGGTTCGAGAGTTCGACGAAAGTCCGGATGGTCGTCGGAGGTTCTGTGGGAACAAATCCGAGAAGTCCAGGAGCTTGCCAAAGAAGCTCGTCGGAACTCGCCAAGTTGATCATCACAAGTCCAGGAGTTTGTCGGAAGTCCGCCGGATCATCGCCGAGGGTTCGTCGGATGTTCGCCGGAAGTTCGTCGGAAGAAGCGATTGATGCACCAGAGCAAGTTGCAGTAAATGTCTTAAGAAATATCGTAGTTAGTACGTAGATTAAGTTAGGAATGGGAGGTGATCCCATTAACTTAATTTGGGGGCAATTGGGCCCTTGACAAACCCAAATTGGGCTGAATGGATAAGCCCATTAGGACCCAGATTTCCTGGCTGACGGTGGCACCGCCCAGGTGCTCAGGAAAGCTGGGGGGTGTAATCGCCCAGGTCAGGCGGTGGTACCGCCTGGGCTCAGTCTCCGAGCGAGACTGGGCGGTGGTACTGCCTAGGCTCAGTCTCCGAGCGAGACTGGGCGGTGGTACTACCTGAGCTCAGTCTCCGAGAGGTAGTACCACCCAGTTATGACGGTAGTACTACCAGGACCCCGAAAATCCGGGAGATGACACATTTGAGCTCCAAATTCAAATCAGTTAGGGCCTATATAAATCCCACCCTTTCTTGCATGAAAGGGTAACCAAAAGGCACCGAAAATCCAATCTTACTCTATGAATTTTAGAGCTAAAAAATGTTGTATAAGCTAAAAGTTCTCCTCCCTCTTTTCTTCCAAGTTTCGATCATTCAAGAGAGGAGTGAAAATTCTGTAAGGGTTATCTCCTAAGCCCGTCAAAAGGAGTAAAACTGTAAAAGGGTGGTTAGCCTTCACCTATTGAAGGAAGGCCTCTAGTGGACGTCGATGATCTCGTCGAAGCCAAAAGTGGATGTAGGTCAAGATTGATCGAACCATTCTAAAATTGCAGTGCTCTCTGGTTTACATTTCTTCTTGCTGCTTACCTTACTGCAAACCTCTATATGTGCTTTACTTCTTTATTACTTTTGCTGCACTCCTTTACGAACTTGCTTTCAAGTTAAGTTTTCGAAAACGGTTTTATGTCGGAAATGATTTCATCGTACGAACACAGTTTTAATCATCGAAAGTTTTTTTTTCGCTGCACTAATTCACCCCCCCCCCCTCTTAGTACTTTTGATCCTAACAATTGGTATCGGAACATCGTTATTTCTCACTTGGATTAACACCTAAGAGAAATGACTCTTTCCAACAACCAAAAGGGTCACTCTCTCATTCGTCCTCTCTTCTTCAATGGGCCGGACTAAACTTATTGGAAAACTCGAATGAGAGTTTTCTTGCTTTCATTGAGTCTTAATTTATGGCATATAGTCGAAAATGGATTTGAAATGAAATGTCTTCTCTTCCAGTGAACCATTGGAATGATTTGGAGAAGAAGTCGTTTTCTCTAAATGCAAAGGCTATGAATGTCTTGTTTTGTGCCTTAGATAAAAATGAATTCAATCGGGTTTCTTTGTGCGAAACGACTTTCAACATATGGCATACTCTTGAAATCACACACGAAGGCACTTCTATAGTTAAAGATTCGAAAATCAACCTTTTAATGCATGATTTCGAGCTTTTTCGAATGAAGCCGAGCGAAACCATTGTTGACATGTACACCCGTTTTACGGATGTCGTCAATGGTTTAAAAGCTCTTGGCAAATGTTTCTCGAATTTTGAACTTGTTAGTAAAGTTTTACGATCACTTTCTAAAGCTTGGGAATCAAAAGTAACAGCAATACAAGAAACAAAAGATTTAAATAATTTTCCACTTGAAGAACTTATCGGTTCATTGATGACATATGAAATGGTGCGCAATGCACATGATGAACATGATAAACAAAACCACCTTCCAAAGAACAGGAAGGATTTGGGACATAGAACATTTGAAGACCACTCGAGCATAAGCTCAAGTGATGGTGAACAAGAACTACTCACTAAGAAATTTAAAAAATTAAAGAAACAAAAATTTAAGAACAAAAAGAACGGAACTACTTGCTTTGAACGCAAGAAGAAGAACACAAAGTGGGATGAATCGAGCTCCTCCGAAGACGAGAAGAAAATCAAGAAAGGCGAGGTGGCAAACTACATCTTAACGACATTCAACGACGAGGTAATCAAAACCCCCTTAATTTATTTCGAAATTACATGATGCTTTCCATAATACATTTTTTTTATTATAGAATTAATTTTCTTGAAAATTGCATGTTTAAATAATATAATGAAAATGCTAATGAATTAGGATTATGCTTATCATACTTACCTTTCCAATGATTTTAAAAATAATCATGAAAAATGCATATCTTATGATAAACAAACAAAATGATTTTTGATTGAAAATATGAAATCATGCTTGATGATTTAATAATGCATAATAATGTTTTAATACCATGATTGATAATTTTATTTTATGCATGAGATTTTAAAGTTATACATGATGATTTTTGTGGTTTATTGATCTTGATGGTTTTTATGATGGAATTTATTTTTCGATCCTAAACAATTGATGATATATATTCTTTTTGACAAAGGCTTGTGCGAAACAACTAAATAGAGAAAAGCATTTTTCTTGAAAATTCTTTTTCTCTATCTTATTGACTTTGATGAATCTATTTTATCATCTTTTTATGAATCTATTGAAAATGATTTTGATTTGATGATTTGAATTTGAATGGGCTTTATCTTGATTTTTTGAGATTAAAAACATGAGATTTACTCTATAAAAATTGAGATCTTTTATCCTCAATTTTTCTTTTTACCATCTACTATCCAAATGAATCATGATTGGTATCATTGCTATATTTCTTCTTGTCGTGTACCAAGGAGAAAATTTTCCTAAATGAATCATGATTTTTCGGAACCATAATTTTTTATGATTCATAATGAGTTAAGAAATTTTATATGCTTAAATTAATATCTTGTTCTCATATAATATTGAATGAATTTTATCTATATCATGATCTCCTAAGAATTCCTTTTATTTTTTTATTTAAAGAGATGTGTCAAAATGAATCATGTCTTTTGGTATTCAAGTGATTTTATCTTTCATGACATGATGTGATTGTATTTATGGCTTATATGCCTTGAAATGATTAAAATATTTTACACTATTTTGTTCTTCCCTTCTTCTTTCTTATTTACAATGATAAAATGGGGAGAAATTTTGATCATGCATGATAGGATATAATTGCTATAATGAGAATTTTACACTATTACATGCCTTAATAACATGTTGAAAATTATGTGTTTTGGATACAAAAATTTCCATGATGATGAGCATATTTTATCTTCATGATTGTGTTTGAAAATCTATAGCAAAACCATGTCTGAATACATGCAAGTGTTAAATTTTATTTTCGAATTTTCTTGATCCTAACATAATTTAGTATTTCTCTTCCAGACTTAATGTAGTTTTCATAAGCATATGTCATATCGAGTTTGTTTTATATCATTGATTTTTGACATATAGAATTAATTAATAAATGCATCTCTCGTAGACTTATCGTGTGAAAAATATTTTTTTCGAGAAATGGATTTGATGAAATGATTCCTTCTTATGAATTCCTTCTTGAAAAAGGAAGATCTTTTTTAACATTTGCAAGGATTTGATTCACATACATATCTTGATCCTTGCAAAAATGAAGCTTGATCCTTGCAAAAATAAAAATAAATATTTGTATCATGTTTGATGATTTTATATTTTAATAATATGCATGATGAGTTGCAGTGATGATTGATTTATTTTTAATATGATGCATAAAAAAATGAAATGTAAGATTTTGAAAATGTGCATGTTTTAATTTGAAAAGGATACACAAATAAGATTGATACTTAACCCTTGTCTTGATTTGAAGATTATAGTAAAGGGAAATGAATTACACTATTGTATTGTTATTCCCTTCTATTTGACAATGAGATAACAAGTATTACCTAACTAACTTGGTTGATAACCATTTATCACAAGATTTTTTAACTTACCAAAAAAAAAGACAATGAGATAGGGGGAGCAAATTTTCCTAGCTTGCAAATCTCAAGAGAAGCAATGTGTGCTAAGTTACACATTTTAAGAAGAAATTACTATCTTGAAACGTCACCAAGAGTTGCTAGCTTGAAATCTCAAGAAGAAGCAAAATATGCTAACGTGCACATCTAGCAAACTTGCATATTTCAAGAAGCAAGAGTTGCCTTCTTGAACATCTCTAATTTGCTAGCTTGCTTGTAAAAGTTACTATCTCAAGAGAAGCAAAAGTGCTATCTTGTATGTTGTAAAACTTGCATATCTAAAACTTGATAGCTTGAATGTTCTAAGCATGATGTAACACTTGCTAAATTTTATAGCTTCAAAACTACATGATGATAAAACTTGATATTATGTTTTTCATGCAATGAATTGAACTTATATTACAAACACATTAGAGTTGGAACTTCTCCTTTTTGTTGATGACAAAGGGGGAGAAGTATGATGTTATGCATAAGTTTATGCATAAGTTCATGATGACGTGTTGCAAGTATTCATGATGAATATTACAATGACTTGAATTCAGTTTGAATTCAAGATTCAATCAATATGACATATTGATAGGGAGAGATTGTTTAAACTCTGGGAGTTAAGTTTAACTCCGTCATCAATTGGTTATCATCATCAAAAAGGGGGAGATTATTGAATCTTGTATTTTGATGATGAAACCAATTGATAATTGTGTTTATGTTTTAATCTGCGTTTTGAGTGACATAGGATGCATAGATCAGGATGAGACAATTAAAGCAGAAAAAATCATGTTGGGTTGGAGGAACATGTTAGAAGATTGGACGTTGGGCCGGTGGATCGGTCGACGTATCGACAGAAGGCTTCGGGTCGTGGACTCGGGCATCAGGCCAAGAAGAGCGAGTATTACACCAAGGATATCGGAGTTGCGGAGTCAACTGGCCGATTGGGCAATAAACCGCAGGAGAGGACGATGCGGCGAAGAATCAGACGAAGCATTGAGGGACCAATGACATGCCGGACAAGTTGATTAATGCTTAGTATTAATTGTCTAGATCGAAATTTATTTTACATGTGTAGGATTATGTTAGAACCCTTGCAGATTCTAAACTTGGGGTTGATCTCTTTAGGGGATCGGCCTCCTTGGAACTCTATAGGGGTTCCTCCCTCCAAGTGCTGCTCAAAGGCTGCAGAAAAGTTTCATCTATTGCTTATCAAAAGAGAAGGAATACATGGCTATTTATAGGGCTTCTAAACCCTAACTCCTAATAGGACTCCTACTTAAGACTCTTACTTCTAACCAACTCCTAATAGGACTCCTAGTCAAGACTCCTATTCCCTTACAACTCCTAATTCTTCTCTAAGAAAACACCTCCTACATGAATGCCCCTCTCAATTAGGACTCTCCTAGCTAGAGTCCTAACAGAATGTCCCTCTCAATTAGGACTCTCCTAGTTAGAGTCCTAACAGTTTTACATGAATGTCCCTCTCAATTAGGACTCTCCAAGCTAGAGTCCTAACAGACCCGCCCTCTTCAAATCAGCCTTGTCCTCGAGGCTGATGATTCGTGAATTCTGGGAATTTGATCTTCAAGTCGTCATAGTTCTCCCAAGTGGCATCTTCTATTGGTAGGTTCGCCCACTGTATTAGCACTTCATTAGTGGGTCGTCGTCGTCGAGTCACGATCCGTCGATCAATAATGGCACTTGGCTGGGTCTGGAGTTCTCTTTGGGTAGTCATATTTGGTGGGTGGCTTTGGGCTGTCTCCAAGCACCTATTTAAAACTTCCGTCTGGCTGTTGGTTTGTGAGTGATATGTCGTACTCCTTTTCAATTTAGTACCCTGTATATGGAATAACTTTGTCCAAAATCTGCTCTTGAAGATGCAAGTAGAATTTGTCACAAGCACAATGTGTCCCTTATAGCATAATTCTTTTGAGTCCCGATTGTAATGAGCCACGGAGCTTGGTGCTTCCTCTAATTTGTTTTGTATCTTACTGGTCTCCGAATCTTCCTGCCATTCCATCTTAATATCCTCAAGGAAGTCGCTGGTTGGAAGTAAAACGATCGAAAATTCAGCTTGCTCAAGTAGCTGCGAAAGCGCATCTGCAATAATATTCTCTTTCCACCTTTTGTAAGTTATTTCATAATCAAATCCAAGAAGTTTTGTTACCCATTTTTGCTGCTCAGGGGATGATATCTTTCGCTCCAAAAAGTACTTAAGGCCTTTTTGGTCGGTTTTAATTTGAAATCGTCGACCAATCAAGTAGGGTCTCCACCGCGTTGCTGCGCGCACAATGGCGAGCATCTCCTTATCATATGTTGACTTATTTTTATAGGAGGGAGATAATGTCTTGCTAGTGTATGCGAGTGTTCGACCATCTTGCCTGAGAATGACTCTAATTCTGACTCCAGATGTGTCGGCCTCAATAATGAAGGGTCGATTGAAATCTGGTAGTGTTAGCACCGGCGTTGTCGTCATGGCTGCCTTTAGTTTGTCGAAGGCCGTGGAGGCTCTGTCCAACCATTGGAGGACATCTTTTTTCAGTAAGGAAGTAAGTGGTGCACTGATCTTTCCATAGTTTTTCACGAACTTGCGGTAGTAGCCTGTTAAACCCAGAAAGCAATATAGCAATTTTATTTTTCCCGGGGTCAGCCAGTTTTGCATTGCTCCAATTTTGAAGGGGTCCACCGTCACACCTTTCTCTGATATGATATGCCCAAGATATCCCAACTTTTGTTGAAGAAAGTAAAAATTTCTAGTAGCCGTTGTGTGTTCGAAAGGCAGTTTTCGGTATGACTTCTTCGTACACTCGTATTTGATAATACCCGGATCAAAGGTCCATCTTTGTGAAGATTTGTGCTCCCTTTCATATAGCAATTCATCTAGTACTGGAATAGGGTATTTATCCTTGATGGTTATGCCATTGAGAGCTCGGTAATCAACGCATATTCGCCATGTTCCATCCTTCTTATGTACAAGTAGCACCGGTGAAGGGTAGAGGTTGCAACTCGGTCGAATAACTCCTGTTTCGAGCATCTCTTTTATAATCCTTTCTATTTCATCCTTCTGGAGATGTAGATACTGATATGGCCAAGTATTTACTGAAGATTTGCCTGGAAGAATCGTTATACAATGATCATGCTGACGGGTAAGAGGTAGGTTGCACAGTTCGTCAAATATATTTGAAAATTCAGCAAGCAAAGGAAGTAGATTTGGATCTTCAAATTCTATTGGCTCTCCCTTAGTTTGCTGCTCAAGTTGTACCAAAAAGCCGCTGCATGCTTTATGCAAAACATTCTCCATTTGTTGTGTGCAAATCGTTGTTATGTCGCCCCCACGTTTCCCGTGCAATGTCACCTGTTTCTCCTTACAGTAAAATTTCATAATTAGTTTCATAAAATTCCAGAAAATATCACCTAATGTCGTCAACCATTTAATAGCCTCATGATTGTTAAGAGGGAGAAGGAAGAAATCTGCAATTATCTCTTGATCCTTCAGCAACAGTTTCACTTGCGGGCGCCTACGATCATACTTCAAAATCCGTCCGTTGGCGACCTTAATGACAAACCTGCTGCAATTCTCAATAGGTAAGTTCATATGGACAGCAACCTTACTGTGTACGAAGTTATTAGTGCTGCCCGTGTCGATGAGAACAGTGATCGGTTGTTGTTTGAGAAGGCCTCCAACTTTCATCGTTTGCGGGTTTGAGTAGCCAGCTAGTGTATGTACCATAACTTCGGTCGGTTGTGGCTCTTCTTCTGCATCTTCTTCTTCATGTTCAAGGATCTCTTTTGGATGTTCAATGACCTCTTCTTCTATCGGTTCTATCATAAGAAGTCCCCCTTTACTACAACGATGCTCATGGCTCCACGGCTCGTCACAATGCCAACATAACCCCTTCGCATATCGCTCCCGAAGCTCTTCTCTTGTTAACCTCTTTGGTGTAGGGACTTGGTCAATAATAAGGGGGGCTGAGGGCTTCAATATTATTGGTTGAGGAGCGACCCTAGTCCTCCGAGCTTCATGGTTCAATTGCTCCTCTTGATGTTGTGCGAAAGAGATGGCTGCCATAAGCGTATACGGTTGTCGCGCTTTAACTTCTCCTCGGATCTCCGGCTTCAAGCCCTCAATGAAGGTCCTCAATAGCTGTTTTTGAGACCAATCACGAGTTTGATTAGATAACCTTTCAAACCTGGTTTGGTACTCCTGAATGGTGGAGGTTTGTTGGATCTTTGCTAGTTGTTCGTCAATATTCTCATAATCGGTTGGTCTGAAGCGAATCAGCAGTCCTTCTTTGAATTGATGCCATGAAAGGACTCCATAAGTATGTTCAAACCAGTCAAACCACTGTATAGCATCCCCTTCAAGATGTATAGCTGCAATTTTCACCATAGATACATCCGCGGTTTTGTGGTACCGAAAATATCGCTCCGCGCGCGAGATCCAACCAATCGGGTCTCCTTCTTCCCATCTAGGGAAGTCCACTCTCATGCATGGATAGTTGGGGTTGGTCATAGAGCCTACCCTCCCTTGGAAGTCATCTCTTCGGGCTTGGTGTGATTGGGCAAAGCTCTCTCCTTGATATGATTTCTTCGGGCTTAGTGGTCGACCCAATCTGAGTTCGGTAAAGAGCGTCCGAATCTTATCCTCCATTCGCGCCTCCAAGGCTTCGAATTTAGCATTGATTGCCTCCTTAGATGCCATAGTATATGGACCCAAATCAATGATGTTAAGATCTCTCTTTTGCTGTTGGGTTAAAGGCATATATAGGTTGAGAGAAGTGATAGTCGAAAGTGTTGGTGGATTGGTGGATGTAGGCTGCGGTTTAGGCTTGTTTTGTGGCTGTTTTGGGTGCAGTTTGAGGGTGTGGTTTAGTAGAGTTTTAGGGCTGTGGATGAAAGTTTTGGATCTGTGGTAGATGGTAGCAAAGGTTTGACAGAAATCCGTGAAAGTTGCAGCAAGTATGTGCTGTCTTGTAAGAGTAGAATTGTTGTCGAAGAAACAACAGTTTCTCGACGTAATTTCCACCAAAAACTTGAGAGAATTGAGGAGGGAATTGATAGAAAAATCACAGTTTATATGACAGCAAGGATATCTAATTTAATCAAAAAAATTTCGGCAGTATAACAGCAAGGAAATTGGTGCAAGTTGCAATTGCAGAATTATCGTCGAAAAATTTCAGCGGGTTACGATGAAAATTTGCAGCAACATAAAATCATTTTTAGAGATGAATTTCTTAATAGATCAATCTTAGATGGAAGCCATGATGATATATGAAGTGTATAAGAAATTTCATTCAAAAAAGATTGCAAATAGATGGGTTAAGGCAACGATATGCAGCTGAAATTTTCTGCAGCATAGATTTTCAAGTGCAGCAAATTGGACATAAAATATCAGTAGTTTATATTAAGAATTTTTCAATGAAACCAAAGGGAAATCTACTGCTAGGAAGTGTCAAAGATCTCATAAAAATTTCGTAGAAATTTGGATAGAAAAAGCACAGTAGCAAGATCAAACAGATGGTGCTATGCGGCTTGAATTCTGCAATTCAAGTGCAGCAGATTGGACATAAAAGATCAGTAGTTTATATTGAGAATTTTTTTATGAAACCAAAGGGAAATCCACTGTTAGGAAGTGTCAAATATGTCATAAAAATTTCGTAGAAACTTGGATAGAAAAAGCACAGTAGCAAGATCAAACAGATGGTGCTATGCGGCTGGAATTCTGCAATGTATCTTTCGTCGTAGAGATGAAAACTTTGTGACGAAAAGTTTATGCAGCATTATAGGAACGATTTTTTTTTTTTTTTTTTTCGAATAAGGATAACTAAATTGCAGCAGCAGTAAGGTAGGAAACCAGAACCTGTTGCAATTCACGGGGAGATCAAAAGATGATCCGCGGTGGTGGAGATGATGGCGGAATTCGGTGACGATCTTTTAAGCAATTGTGGGAATTACTTTGGATGGTTGTGGAGGGTTGATGGATGGCTGTGAAAGGGCAGCGAGATGCCAAGAACGCTGCTCTGATACCAGGTGTTAGAACCCTTGCAGATTCTAAACTTGGGGTTGATCTCTTTAGGGGATCGGCCTCCTTGGAACTCTATAGGGGTTCCTCCCTCCAAGTGCTGCTCAAAGGCTGCAGAAAAGTTTCATCTATTGCTTATCAAAAGAGAAGGAATACATGGCTATTTATAGGGCTTCTAAACCCTAACTCCTAATAGGACTCCTACTTAAGACTCTTACTTCTAACCAACTCCTAATAGGACTCCTAGTCAAGACTCCTATTCCCTTACAACTCCTAATTCTTCTCTAAGAAAACACCTCCTACATGAATGCCCCTCTCAATTAGGACTCTCCTAGCTAGAGTCCTAACAGAATGTCCCTCTCAATTAGGACTCTCCTAGTTAGAGTCCTAACAGTTTTACATGAATGTCCCTCTCAATTAGGACTCTCCAAGCTAGAGTCCTAACAGATTAACTATGATGGAAGTAAGACATGCAGTAGGAGTTGCGCCGGAGTCAAGACCATGATCAGATTGGGGGTTCGAGAGTTCGACGGAAGTCCGGACGGTCGTCGGAGGTTTTGCAGGAATAAATCCGAGAAGTCCAGGAGCTTACCAAAGAAGCTCGTCGGAACTCGCCAAGTGGATCATCGCAAGTCTAGGAGTTTGCTGGAAGTCCGCCGGAGTATCACCGAGGGTTCGTCGGATGTTCACCGGAAGTTCATCGGAAGCTCGCCGTAAGAAGCGATTGATGCATCGGAGCAAGTTGCAGTAAATGTCTCAAGAAATATCATAGTTAGCACGTAGATTAAGTTAGGAATGGGAGGTGATCCCATTAAGTTAATCTGGGGGCAATTGAGCCCTTGACAGACCCAAATTGAGTCGAATGGATCAGCCCATTCGGACCCAAATTTCTTGGCCGGCGGTGGCACCGCTTGGGTCGGTGGTGGCACCACCCAGGAGCTCAGGAAAGCTAGGCAGTGCAACTGCCTAGGTCAGGCGGTGGTACCACCTGGGCTCAGTCTCGGAGTGAGACTGGACAGTGGTACCGCCTGGGATTAGTCTTTGAGCGAGACTGGGCGGTGGTACTGCCTGAGCTCAGTCTCCGAGAGGTAGTACCACCCAGTTATGGTGGTAGTATCGCCAGGACCCCAGAAATTCAGGAGATGACACACTTAAGCTCCAAATTCAAATCAGTTGGGGCTTATATAAATTCCACCCTTTCCTACATGAAAGGGTAACCAAAAGACACCGAAAATCCAATCTTACTCTATGAATTATAGAGCTCAAAAGTGTTGTATAAGCTAAAATTTCTCCTCCCTCTTTTCTTCCAAGTTCTAATCATTCAAGAGAGGAGTGAAAATTCTGTAAGGGTTGACTCCTAAGCCCGTCAAAAGGAGTGAAACTGTAAAAGGGTGGTTGGCCTTTGCCTATTGAAGGAAGGCCTCTAGTGGACGTCGGTGACCTCGTCGGAGGAGGAAGCCAAAAGTGGATGTAGGTTAAGATTGACCGAACCACTCTAAAATTACGGTGCTCTCTGGTTTGCATTTCTTCTTGCTGCTTACCTTACTGCAAACCTCCATATGTGCTTTACTTCCTCATTACTTTTGCTGCACTCCTTTATGAACTCGCTTTCAATTGAAGTTTCCAAAAACAGTTTTATATCAGAAATTATTTCATCGTACGAACGCAATTTTAATTGTCAAAAGTTTTTTTTTGCTACACTAATTCACCCCCCCCCCCTCTTAGTGCTCTTGATCCTAACAGTCCAGAGTTCGTCGGAAGTTCACCGAGAGTTCGGTTGAACAATTGACGTGCCGGACAACTTAGATTATGTGGATCATAAATTTTTAGCCTTAACTATCGTAGTTAGGACCTTAATTTGAGTTACTTTTGGGAAAAATCTTACTAACTCAATTAGGGGCTAATTGAGCCTAAAATAGGTCTGAATTGACCGATTGGATGGCCCATTCAGCCACTTGGAATCACGTCAGGTGGTGGCATCATATAGATTGGGCGATGGTACCGCTTGAGGCTTAGCCTTCTAAGTGGTATGGACGGTGGTACCATTGGTAGTTAATGTTGTTAGGTGATGGTACCACTAGAGCTCGGTCTCTGAGGCTCTATCAAGCGATTGTATCGCCTAGACTAGGTGCTGGTACCATCCAATGTCAGTCTATAGGTGGTGGTACCACCCAATAAATACCCCACTCTTTCCTGCATGGAAGTGTACGAAAGTGTGAACAAAAATCTTGAGATTTTGGGTTATAAAATTTATAAGTGTTCTCCTCCTCCCTTTCTAGTTTTGTGATCATTCAAGAGAGGTGTGAGGCTTATAAAAGGTAGTCTCCTAAACCTGTAAAAGGAGAAAGTGTTATAAGAGGGTGGTTGTGTTAGGATCGGAGCGGCACTAAGAGGGGGGGGTGAATTAGTGCAGCAGATTAAAATTTTGGTTTCGACAAATCTTTTGATACGATAAAAACCGAACTTGAAAAGCTTAACTTGAACGTGTGTTCGTAAAGGTATGCAGCAAAGGTAATGAGGAAATAAAGCATGTAAGAAGGTTTGCAATAATATAAATAGCAATAATAAAATGCAAACCAGAGATCACGTCGATTTTAAAGTGGTTCGGTCAAATGACCTACATCCACTTACGAGGCCCTCTTCGATGAGGCTCCCACCTTCCACTAGCAAATCTCTTGAAGGGGAAGGGCAAATACCCCTCTTACAACCTTTTACAAGCAGTTCACACTCTTATAAATTTTCAGCAAGAAAGAAGGAGGTGAACACTCTAGCAAATTGAAAACAAGACTTGCTAAGACTTTTCTAAGACCTTTCTCTCAATCAATTGCTTCTCAAAAAGTTATAATCTCAGCTGAGAATTGAAGGGTATTTATAGACCTCAAGAGGATTCAAATTTGGGCTCCAAAATTTGAATTCTCTTTTATTCCCGATGCTGGCGGTGCCACCGCCTGTCAGTGGCGGTGCCACCGCCTGTCAGTGTTTGACACTGTTAGTGTACTGGCGGTGCCACCGCCCAGCCAAGCGATGCCACCGCCTGGCTCTCGGGTGCTGGGCGGTGCCACCGCCAGACCCTTAGGTTCACAGGTTGGGCTTTTAGGTTCAGCCCAAACCAAGTCTAATTTTGGGCCCAGTTGGCCCCTAACCAGGATATAGGATTATCTTTTAATCCTAATCCTAATTACATGTGAACTACATAACTAAAAACATCCCAAGCAAGTTTTCAACCGTGAACGTTGAGTCTTGTTCTAACGAGCTTTCCAACGAACTTCCGGCGGACTTCCGATATGCCCTCGGATTTCTTCCGACGGACTCCCAACAAGCTCTCGATCTTGTGACGACTTCAACGAGTAGCCGAGCCTTCTCGGTGATATCCGCGAACCTCCGGTGATCTCTTCGGCGGACTTTCGAAAATTCCGATAGGTTCCCGATTTCTTCTCGGTTGGTTCCGGCAGCATTTCCGACGATTCTTCGGACTCTTAAACGTCCATCGAACTTGACTCCGGTATTCTTGCTTTATGTTTTCTGGTTATCATAGTTAATCCTGCACACTTAACTCAATAATATGGATCAATTAACCCATCAATTGATTTTATCATCAAAATCCGAGATTCAACAATCTCCCCCTTTTTGATGATGATAATCAATTGATGACGGAGTTAAACGTAACTCCCCCTATCTATATGCCATATTATGAGAAGATAAAAACACTTGAATTCCATCCCATTGAATTCAAGCATAAACCGATAAGTTCTAACTGTAGAACTTATCGTTATTCTCATTAAGCAATAGTAAATACGAAACTTCGATGAAAATCATTTTCAAATCGAATGATAAGGGCAATTTTTACTACGACAGGAGATAAAGATTTTCAACATGAATTTCATGATATAGATGTAAGGCATGCTTTCAATATGATCAATCAATCTTGCGATATTCTCAAAGATTTTGCAAGGCATATAAGACATTCGTATCACACAAGCTTTTGCAATTCATATAAGTAATGCTATCAAAATGGTACAAGTCATCACTTTTCTCCCCCTTTGTCATCAACAAAAAGGAGACGAGACTTTGAAACACACAATCTGTGATCATCAAATCAATAGAGAAAAAATACAGCATTAAGATTAATCATTCAAATTTGCCAAAAATATTTATCCAGAATTCATAAAAAAAAAAAAATCAGCATTCATCCAGGAAAAAAAAAAATCAGCATATATCCAGAATTTTAAAAATACATCTAAGAAGAAGGTTCAGTTTTCGTTCAAAAGATGACAAGCTTCGAACTTGATATTAAGAGTAAACAAAATAAAAAGATACATCAATTAATCCTTAGGAGGTAATCCATAGTACTGATACATAATATCTATTTTTTGATTCATTTGTCGTAGTTCCTTCAAAATTTTAATTTGCTGGAGTTGAATTTGTTCTTGCTGCGATTTGAGTTGGTCTTGTTGGAATTTGATCTGAGACGGTTCTGCCATAATGAGTCCCTTAGAGGATGAAACAGGAGCTGAAGGTGGTTCGCCAAAGGGACTAGGAGGAGGAGATTCATTTCCCCTAAGAATTGGTGTTTCTGGTTGTTCTACTGGTGGAGGAATAGGATCAGTCCTTCTAGGTTGCCTTACCCATATTCCATTGTTAAATGTGCACCTAAGTCTTTTCAGTAGATTTTTATTAATGATGTTATATCTATCACTTTGAATTGTTTCTTCATCGGGTGGGATGCAAATGTCATAGACAAGAAAAAATCTAGTGATTAACCCCCATATGGCAACATAGTATCTTTAGCTGTAATATCCTGCATGTGTTGCCGTATTGAGTATCCAAAACAGTTATGTTGACCGGTCATAATCCAATACATGGTGCTTATCTCTATTAGACTCATTTCATCAAGATGAAATTGCTTAGGGAATAGTATGCTTGTTATGATATGATGAAGAATCTTAGAGTTAAAAGGTAGTAAGTGTTCGCAACTCTTGGGTATTATTCTGAGGTCCGAGTTTGCAAAAATAGTTTCGACAGCTTCGGTGTAAGTTGCTCCAATTATATTAACATCCCATTTACCTCTAAAATAGCAGCCCCTATCTTTTTCAGTGATTCCAATTAGTTCACAAATAGTATTATCAGAAATCCTAATTTGTGTTCCTAAAAGGTAAGTACTTAGGCTATTGTTATCTATCCATAGGTTTGCATAAAAGAGCCTAACTAACCTAGGATAAATTGGTTCATCTATTTGTAGGAGAGGTAGGGCCTCTAGATGAGCAAACCACCTAATGGGTTCTAAGTCTCCTAGTTCATCGAGATCAATGTGTTTACCCTTATGGATACATCTTGTTTCAAATTTTGGAAACCTAAGGGCCTCTTCTTTGGATCTAAAAAGTTCGTGGTCATATGAATCTCATTCAATCCTTTTCCCTTTTGATCTCTTAAGAGCCATTATCTAGACAAGATGATAGGAAAGAAAAAAAAAATGAAATTGTAATGAGTAGGTAAAACAAGAAGAGGAAGGAAAGATTTTACCTTATGGAGTGTTTCTTGGAGGATGGAGAGCTTGGACCAAGAAGAATCCCTCTCCAAGACTTCTAGAGGTTTGAATGAGAGTTAGGAAGATTTTGGGAGAGTTTGAGGGAGGCCTTCACGGGTTGGGGGCAGTGTCACCGCCGGCCCTAACCCTTCGGTTTTTAAAGGGTGTCTCGGGCGGTGCCACCACCTGGCGCCCGAGCGCTCAGGCGGTGCTACCGCCTGTCAGTAGCGGTGCCACCACCTGTCAGTGTCTGACACTGATAGTGTACTGGTGGTGCCACCGCCCAGCCAAGCGGTGAGGTAGAGTAGACTACCTATCATTCTCCTATATGTTTTTTGATCGAAATTTTCACTATTTTCATCCATATCTAACTTAGTCGCAGTACTCATAGGGGTGTTTATTGCTTTTGAATTATCCATGTTAAATCATTTTAACAATTCTAATGTATATTTAGATTGGTTAAGAAATATACCATTACTAAGTTGTTTGATTTGTAATCCTAAAAAGAAAGTTAATTCACCCATTAAACTCATTTCAAATTTATGACTCATACATTTGGCAAATGATTCACATAGTGATTCATCCGAAGAGCCAAAAATAATATCGTCAACATAAATTTGCACAATAAGAAAATTATTTTCAAAATATTTGATAAACAATGTAGTATCAACCTTGCCTTTGGTAAAATTATTTAAAATAAGAAAGGAACTAAGCCTTTCATACCAAGCTCTAGGAGCTTATTTTAAGCCATAGAGAGCCTTAGTCAATTTGAATACATGATTAGGAAGAAGATAATTTTCAAATTCGGGAGGTTGTTCGACATATACTTCTTCGGAAATAAAACCATTCAAGAAGGCACTTTTGACATCCATTTGAAATAGTTTAAAATTATTACTACTAGCATAGGCAAGGAGCATCCTAATGGCTTCTAATCTTGCCACAGGAGCGAAGGTTTCTTCGTAGTCGATACCTTCTTCTTGGTTGAAACATTTGGCCACTAATCTAGCCTTGTTTCTAACCACGATACCATTTTCGTCTTGCTTGTTTCTAAAGACCCATTTAGTACCAATGACTAAATGGTCACTGGGTTTAGGAACAAGCTTCCATACCTTATTCCTCTCAAATTGATTTAATTCCTCTTGCATTGCAATAACCCAAAAATCATCTTTTAAGGCCTCGTCAATGCATTTAGGTTCGATTTGAGAAAGGAAGGCGGTGTTAGCACAAAAATTCTTGAAAGAGGAACGAGTTTGAACCCCTTTTGATGTTTCTCCTATAATTAGCTCCTTTGGATGAGCATCTATATACTTCCATTCCTTAGGTAAGGAAATTTCGGAAAAAGGTGCATCCAAGTTGCTATTTTGAGGAGGGGGTTCATTTAAGTTCAAATTATCAAAACCAAGATCATCATCAAAATCATTTTTCTTTAAATCAGAAATTTCATTAAAAACTACATGAATAGATTCTTCTATTACTAAGGTTCTTTTGTTAAAAACCCGAAAAGCCTTAGAAACGGAAGAGTAACCAAGAAAGATACATTCATTGGATTTAGCATCAAATTTTCCTAAGGCATCCCTTTCATTCAAAATAAAGCATTTACAACCAAAAATTTTAAAATAGAAAATATTTGGTTTTTTGTTATTCCATAATTCATAGGGAGTTTTTAATAGGGATGGTCTTATTAGGACCCTATTCATGATGTAGCAAGCCGTATTTACGGCTTCGGCCCAAAAATACTTGGGTAGACTATGTTTATTTAACATCGTTCTTGCCATTTCTTGTAGGTTTCTATTTTTTCTTTCAACTACTCCATTTTGTTAGGGATTCCTCTGAGTGGAGAAGTTGTGATTGTATCCATTAACTTCACAAAAATTTTGAAAGTCACGGTTTTGAAATTCGCCACCGTGATCACTCCGAATTGATGAAATCATGAAACCTTTTTCGTTTTGAGTAAGTTTACAAAATTTAGAGAAACACTTGAAGCAATTACTTTTGTGAGCTAAGAAATAGGTCCAAGTGTATCTAGTATAGTCATCCATAATTACAAACGCATATTTGCTTCCTCCTAGACTTATCATGTCAATTGGTCCAAATAAGTCCAAATGAATCAATTGTAATGGTCTAGTGGTGCTAATTTGAGTTTTTGGTTTGAAACTAGTTTTTATTTGTTTACCTAGTTGACATGCATCGCATACTTTGTCCTTAATAAACTTTATATTTGGAATTCCTCACACTAATTCTCTAGATGAGATCTTAGATATTAGTTTCATGCTTGCATGGCCTAGTCTCCTATGCCAAAGCCAAGCATCATCATTTAAAACGGAGAAGCACATTTCATTACTTAGTTCATCAAGGTTGATGGTGTAGACATTATTTTGTTTTAATGCAATCATAGTTATGTTATGGTTTGGTTTTTCAATAATACACACATTTGATTCAAATATAACGATATAACCTTTATCGCATAATTGACTAACACTCAAGAGATTATGTTTCAATCCATCAACTAGTAAGACATCATCATTAGAAAAATTTAATTTGTTACCTATGGTTCCCTTGCCAATGATTTTGCCTTGGTTGTTGTCTCCGAAGGTGACGTACCCTTCTTCTTTGCTAGTGAGCATAGAGAAATGAGATGGATCTCCAATCATATGTCTTGAGCATCCACTATCTAGATACCATCTCTTGCTCCTAGCTTGTGATGGTGTATGTTTCTACAAGAAGGGATTATTTTTAGGTATCCATTTTCTTTTGGGTGCCTTAAAAACTGATTTAACTTGTTCATCATATTGCATAGAATTGATCATGGTTCCTTTAGGAACCCAAATTAGTTTGTTCGGACTAATTTTCTTGAATAGACATTTATAAGTTTTATGTCCATATTTGCAACAAAAGTTGCAATTGCTTTGGTGCCGAACATGTAAGACAGGGCCTTTAATGAAGGTGGTTGGATTTTGGTGAGGACTTCTCATAAATCCGATTCCACTTCTTTTAGGAACGTGACCCTTATTAGTAAGGATCATGTTTAAAGACTTACTACCAACCTCAAATTTCTTCAAGGTGTCCTTAAGTAGCAAGTTCTCCTTTTAGAGAGTTTCTAGATCATTGCATTTTATACATGGAGCTAAACTATCATGATATTCAGTCTTTAATTTATCGAAATTACAAGTGAGACTATTATGCTCCTTTTTTAGCAATTTGTATTTTCTACTAATTGTCTTACATTCATCAAATAACTCATGGAAGGCATTTAATAATTCATGATATGGTAAATCTGCATCAATTAAATCCGTTACCTCTTCTCCGATGGCCATTAGGGTGCAATGAGCAACTTGCTCGGTGTTGGACTCCTCTTCTTCAGACGCGCTTGAATCATCCCACGTTGCCTTGAGCACCTTCTTCTTTGATGTTCTCTTTTTGGCTTGAGGACAATCATTCTTATAGTGTCCCGATTTTTTGCATTCATAGAAAATCACTTGGTCCTTCTTGTGTTCAAATTTATTTTTTATATTATTTTTAAATTTGTTCTTTCTTAAATATTTTTTAAATTTTTGAGTCAAAAGTGCAATGTCATTGTCACTATCCTCATCACTTGATGTTCCTTTCAAGTGATCTTCTTGTGATGTGAGTGCCATATCCTTCCTGTTCTTTGGAAAGGGGGTTCTCGAGCTCGTCATGAGCTTGACAAGTCATTTCGAAGGTCATTAGAGACCCAATAAGTTCTTCAAGAGGGAATGTTTTAAGGTCTTTGGCCTCTTGAATGGCCGTAACTTTTGGATCCTAACTTTTAGGGAGGGATCTTAAGATTTTAGTTACTAGTTCAAAGTTAGTAAAATCTTTATAAAGAGCTTTGAGTCCATTGATGACATCCGTGAACCGGGTGTACATGTCTCCGATGGACTCACTTGGTTTCATTCGGAAAAGTTCGTAAGAGTGCACAAGGATGTTGATTTTGGTCTCTTTCACTCGACTAGTGCCTTCATGAGTGACCTCAAGAGTTCTCCAAATATCAAAAGCCGAATCACAAATTGAAACACGATTAAATTCATTTTTGTCTAGTGCACAAAACAAGGCATTCATAGCCTTTGTGTTTAAAGCAAAAACCTTCTTCTCCGATTCATTCCATTCGCTCATCGAAAGAGAAGATTTTTGAAATCTGTTTTCGACAATAGTCCAAAGCTCAAAATCCATGGAAATGAGGAAGATCCTCATACGAGTCTTCCAATAAGTATAATCCGACCCATTAAATATGGGTGGACGTGTGATAGAATGACCCTCATGTATGCCGGAGTAAGCCATCTCTCTTGGGTTAAAACCAAATATGAAAGTGAGCCTCGCTCTGATCCAATTGTTAGGATCGGAGCGGCACTAAGAGGGGGTGGGGGTGAATTAGTGCAGCGGATTAAAATTTTGGTTTCGATAAATCTTTTGATACGATAAAGCCCGAACTTGAAAAGCTTAATCTGCTGCACAAATTCACCCCCCCTCTTAGTGCTGCTCTGATACCAATTGTTAGGATCGGAGCGGCACTAAGAGGGGGGGGTGAATTAGTGCAGCAGATTAAAATTTTGGTTTCGACAAATCTTTTGATACGATAAAAACCGAACTTGAAAAGCATAACTTGAACGCGTGTTCGTAAAGGTATGCAGCAAAGGTAATGAGGAAATATAGCATGTAAGAAGGTTTGCAGTAATGTAAATAGCAATAATAAAATGCAAACCAGAGATCACGCCGATTTTAAAGTGGTTCGGTCAAATGACCTACATCCACTTGCGAGGCTCTCTTTGATGAGGCTCCCACCTTCCACTAGCAAATCTCTTGAAAGGGAAGGGCAAATACCCTTCTTACAACCTTTTATAAGCGGTTCACACTCTTACAAATTTTCAGCAAGAAAGAAGGAGGTGAACACTCTAGAAAATTGAAAACAAGACTTGCTAAGACTTTTCTAAGACCTTTCTCTCAATCAATTGCTTCTCAAAAAGTTATAATCTCAGCTGAGAATTGAGGGGTATTTATAGGCCTCAAGAGGATTCAAATTTGGGCTCCAAAATTTTAATTCTCTTTGGTTCCCGATGTTGGCGGTGCCATCGCCTGTCAGTGTCTGACGCTAACAGTGTACTGGCGGTGCCACCGCCAGACCCTTCAGTTCACAGGTTGGGCTTTTAGGTTCAGCCCAAACTAAGTCTAATTTTGGGCCCAATTGGCCCCTAACCAGGATATAGGATTATCTTTTAATCCTAATCCTAATTACATGTGAACTACATAACTAAAAACATCCCAAGCAAGTTTTCAACCGCGAACGTCAAGTCTTGTTCCGGCGAGCTTTCCGACGAACTTCCGGCGAACTTCCGATATGCCCTCGGATTTCTTCCGACGGACTCCCAGCAAGCTCCCGATCTTGTGATGACTTCAACGAGTAGCCGAGCCTTCTCGGTGATCTCCGCGAACCTCCGACGATCTCTTCGGCGAACTTCCGAAAATTCCGACAGGTTCCCGATTTCTTCTCGGTTGGTTCCGGCAGCATTTCCGATGATTCTTCGGACTCTTAAACGTCCATCGAACTTGACTCCGGTATTCTTGCTTTATGTTTTCTGGTTATCGTAGTTAATCCTGCACACTTAACTCAATAATATGGATTAGATCAATTAACCCATCAATTGATTTTATCATCAAAATCCGAGATTCAACAGGTTGGTCTTCGCCCATTGAAGGAATATCATTAGTGGATACCGGTGGCCTCAACGGAGGAGGAATCGGGAGTGCTATGAATGCAAGAAGCTAGGGCACTTCAAAAATGAATTCTCCCAAACGAAGAAGAAGCTACCAAAGAAAAAGAATGTACTTAAAGTAACTTGAGATGATTCGAGTGCATCCGAAAACGAGGAGCTAACCAATAAAGAAGTTGCTAACTATGCTCTAATGGCACTCAATGACGAGATAAGTGACTCAATCGAATCTCATTTAGCTTATAATAATTCACTTATGGCTTTCAATGATCTATATGATGAATGTAAGCTAGTTGATAAAAAATATAAGTTGTTAAAAAAGGAGCATGCTTCTCTTGTTAGTGAATTTGATAAATTAAAAATTGAGTATGATGATAGTATGCTAGCTTATTACATAAGTGTGATGAGATATATTCACTTAAGAAAGAAAATATTTTTCTACAAGAAATGTTAGAAAAATTTAAAATATGTAATAAATCTCTAAACACGATCCTTGCTAATAAGGGTCATGTTCATAGAAGGAATTGACTTTATGAGGAACAATAAACAAAAGCCAAATATCTTCATTAAAGGACCTATATTATATGTCTTACCTAGAGAAAAATATAATTTTTATGAAAAATTTGATCATTTTACCTACAAATATCCATTTAAAAGGTATAGTCCATATAAATTAGTTTGGGTTCCTAAAGGAACCATAAATCACTCAATGATAGGTAGATCTATTTATGAAGAACCCAAGATTAAATAGGTACCGAAAAGAAAACTATCTTTCTTCTAGATATGTCTACAATCATAAGTTAGAAGCAAGAGATGGTACGTTGATAGTAGATGCTCAAGGCATATGACCGGAGATCCAACACACTTCTTTAAGCTCACTAGCCAAGACGAAGGATTTGTTACCTTCGAAGACAATAACAAAGGAAAAATTATAGGCAAAGGAAATATAGGCAACAAATCAAATCTTTTAATTAAAGATGTGTTATTAGTAGATGGTTTAAAACATAATCTCCTAAGCATTAGTCAATTATGTGATAAAGTATATATTATCAAATTTGAATCTAATGCTTGTATTATTGAAATACCACACAAAAATAGATCTATGATTGCCTTAAAAAATAATAATGAGTATACTATTAATATTGATGATTTTTATGATGAAATATATTTTTCGGCTTTAAACAATGATGCATGGTTTTGGCATAGGAGATTAGGTCATGCTAGCTTGAAACTAATCTCTTAAATTTCAACTAGAGAACTTGTAAGAGGAATGTCTACCATCAAGTTTGTTAAAGACAAAGTTTGTGATGCATGTCAATTAGGAAAATAAATAAAAAGTAGTTTCAAATCAAATAATCAAATAAGCACCTTCGGACTACTACAATTGATCCATATGGATTTCTTTAGACCAATTGATATAACAAGCCTAGAAGGTAGTAAATATGTCATTATAATTATTGATGATTATAGTAGATATACTTGGACATACTTCTTGGCACATAAAAGTAATTGCTTTAAATGCTTTTCAAAATTTTATAAATTAGTTCAAACTAAAAAGGGTTTTATGATTGCCTCTATTCGAAGTGATCATTGTGGTGAATTTTAAAACTATGATTTTAAAAACTTTTATGATTCAAATGGGTATAACCATAACTTCTCCACTCCAAGAAACCCTCAACAAAATAAAATTGTTGAGAGAAAAAATAGTTTACAAGAAATGATAAGAACCATGCTTAATGAGCATAGTCTACCCAAGTATTTTTGGGCCGAAACAATTAACATGACATACTATGTCATGAACAAGATTCTTGTAAGACCATTACTTTCCAAAACTCCTTATGAATTATAGAACAACAAAAGATCCAATATTTTATATTTTAAAGTTTTTGATTATAAATATTTTATTTTAAATGAAAAAGATGCCTTAGAAAAATTTGATGCAAAATCCGATGAAAGCATTTTTCTTGATTATTCCTTTATGTCTATAGCTTTTCATGTCTTTAATAAAAGAACTTTGGTTACAGAGGAATCTATTCATGTTGTGTTTAATGAGCTTCTAGAATTTAATAAAAATAATTTTGATGATGATCTTAATTTTGATATTTTAAATTTGAATAAAAAATCTCCTCCCCCGAGTAATTTGGATACATCTTCTTCCAAAGAATCCTTACATAAGGATTTGAAATATGTAGATGTGTTAGAACCCTTGCAGATTCTAAACTTGAGGTTGATCTCTTTAGGGGATCAGCCTCCTTGGAACTCTATAGGGGTTCCTCCCTCCAAGTTACTGCTCAAAGGCTGCAAAAAAGATTCATCTATTGCTTAAGAAAAGAGGATGAATATATGGCTATTTACAGGGCTTCTAAACCCTAACTCCTAATAGGACTCCTACTTAAGACTCTTACTTCTAACCAACTCCTAATAGGACTCCTACTCAAGACTCGTATTCCCTTACAACTCCTAATTCTTCTCTAAGAAAAAACCTCCTAACCCTAGCCGGCCTCTTCATCTCTTTAATAGGGGTCGACTTAGGTAGGTTTTACATAAATGTCCCTCTCAATTAGGACTCTTCTAGCTAGAGTCCTAACAGACCCACCCTCTTCAAATCAGCCTTGTCCTCAAGGCTGAAATTCCATGAACTCAGGGAACCGGGTCTTCAGCTCCTCATATGGTTCCCATGTGGTGTCTTCAATTGGTAAATTATTCCAATGCACTAGTACTTCAATAGAGGGACGTCGGCGATGCATCACAATCCTGCGATCGAGGATGGCTTGTGGTTGAGCATGAATAACTCCAACCTTAGTGGTGTTGGGCAGTTGGATCTGGGGTGACTCGTGTTCTCCCAATTTGGGCATCAAGCATGACACGTGGAAGACAAGATAAATTTTGGCATCCTCAGATAATTTAAGTCTATACGCCACTGTTCGAATACGCTCTATGAACTGATAGGGCCCAAAAAATCGTGGAGATAGCTTCATGGAGGCTCAAGTGTTGATGGAGAGTTGCTTGTATGGTTGTAGGCGAAGATAAACCCAATCTCCTACTGAAAATTCTCTTTCGCTTCGTCGTGTGTCGACTTGCTGCTTCATTCTAGCTTAAGCTGTAGAGAGTTTGTCCCTATCAATCAATTCTTGTTCAACCTGATCTACCTTGGCCGAGCCAATTACATACTTTGGAATCACAGGGGCCGGTCGACCATACAATGCTTCATAAGGGGCACATTTTGTAGATGAATGATATGTAGTATTATACCACCATTCGGCCCAGGGAAGCCATTTTGCCCACTCTTTTGGTCGGTCGCTAGCGAAACACTGAAGGTACGTCTCTAAACACCTATTTACCACCTCTGTTTGGCCATCAGTTTATGGATGATATGCTGTGCTCATCTTGAGTTTGGTGCCTTGTAACTGGAATAACTCGGTCCAAAATTTACTAGCGAAGATCCTATCACGATCACTTACAATGGACCTTGGCATCCCGTGCAGTTTAACAATATTTTCTATGAAAACTTGGGCAATACTAGTAGTAGTGTAGGGACTTCTCACAACATAAAAATGAGCATATTTCGTAAGTCGATCAACCACCACGAGAATTGTGCTTTTACCTTTGGTAGGTGGTAGTCCTTCAATGAAGTCCATGGAGATGTCAGTCCACACCGAGTCCGGTATAGGTAGTGGTTGTAGTTTCCCTGGATTTGCCACAGTTTCACCCTTGTGCTGTTGACATATATCACATTGTGCCACATATTCAGCAATAATTTTTTTCATCCCTCTCCAATAAAAATTTTGCTTCACTCTTTTGTAGGTTCTTAGGAATCTAGAGTGCCCTACTAAAGGTATGGAGTGCATTTCATGCAGGATGATTGTGATACAAGGGGAGTCAGGTATAAGCACAATACGACCTTTGTAGCGTAGATCCCTCGAATCCCAAGTGTAGTGGGCTATTGCACTTGGATCCTCCTCCATTTTTTTTATAATGTTGCTGATCTCTGGATCCTTCTTCCATTCTTCCCTAATGTCCACGAGGAGACTAGTGGTAGGAAGGGAGATGGTTGAAACCTTAGCTTGCTCAAGTAGCCGTGAGAGTGCATCTGCGATAACGTTTTCTTTCCCCTTTTTGTAAATAATTTCATAATCAAATCCAAGAAGTTTGGTTACCCATTTTTGTTGCTCAAGGGATGATATCTTTTGCTCCAAAAAATACTTGAGGCTTTTATGGTCAGTTTTAATTTGAAATCACCGGCCGATCAGATAGGGTCTCCACCTCATTACTGCGTGTATAATGGAGAGCATCTCCTTATCATATACTGACATGTTTTGATGGGAGGGAGATAATGCCTTGCTAGTGTATGCGAGTGGTCGACCATCTTGCATGAGAATGACTCCAATTCCGACTCCAGTTTTAGTAGAGAAGTGAGTGGCGCACTGATCTTCCCATAGTCCTTAACAAATTTTCGGTAGTAGCCTGTTAGTCTCCAAGGAACCCGCGTAGTAATTTCACGTTTGTAGGTTTCGGCCAGCCTTGCATTGTCTCAATTTTTGTTGGGTCTACTGCCACTCCTTCTGATATTATGTGACCAAGGTACTCTACTTTTTGCTGGAGAAAGCTACACTTTGGTTGCTTAACAAAAAGAGTATTCTCCCGAAGGATCATCAGAACAATCCATAAATGCTGAAAGTGAGTCTCAAGAGCAGGGCTGTAAATGAGAATATCATCGAAAAATACTAGCACAAATTTGCGAAGAAAGCTCCGAAAAATATCATTCATGAGACTTTGAAAGGTTGAAGGAGCATTAGTGAGTCCAAAAGGCATTACCAAGAATTCATAATGACCATCATGTGTGCGGAATGCAGTTTTTGGAATGTCATCTTCACATACCCGAATTTGGTGGTAACCGGATCGGAGGTCCAACTTCATGAAGACTCGAGCTCCTTTTAATTCATCAAGAAGTTCATCCACCACTAGTATTGGGTACTTGTCCTTGACGGTGATGCCATTTAAAGCTCGGTAGTCAATGCACATCCGCCAAGTTCCGTCCTTCTTGCGTACAAGTAGCACTAGTGAGGAATAGGGGCTGCAACTTGGTCGAATCACCCCTGTTTCAAGCATCTCCTTTACGATCTTTTCAATTTCATCTTTTTGGAGGTGAGGATATCAGTACGGTCGAGTGTTCGCTGGTGGGTTGCCCGGAAGGATTGGTATTCGATGGTCATGTTGTCGAGAAGGAGGAAGACCGCATGGTTCAGCAAAAATGTCGGCAAATTCAGTAAGAAATTGGGCAAGATTTTGATCTTCAATTTCTATTTTCTTCCCCTCTGGTTGCTGCTGGAGGTGCATCAAAAAGTCACCATTTACCTTGTGTAAAACTTTCTCCATTCGTTGGGTCGAAACAGTGGTAACGTTGCTTCCGCGCTTCCCGCATAGGATAATCTGTTTGCCCTTACAATAGAATTTCATAATTAATTTAGAAAAGTTCCAAGAGACATCACCTAGTGTAGTCAGCCATTCTATACCAAGCACTGCCTCATAGTCATCAAGTGGTAGGAGGAAGAAATTGGTGATAATTTCTTAGTCTTGCAGTAATAGTTTCACTTGCGGGCATCTTTGGTTGCACTTTAGGATTCTGCCGTCGGCCACCTTTACATCGAACTTGCTGCAACCTTCAATATGTAGTGCCATCCGAGCAGCAACCTTACTATTCAGGAAGTTATTAGTGCTTCCTGTGTCGATGAGAACAGTAATCGGCTGTTGTTTGAGAAGGCCTCCAACTTTCATCGTTTGCGGGTTTGAGTAGCCGGCTAGTGCGTGTACCGTAATGTCGGTCGGTTGTGACTCTTCTTCCATATCTTCTATTTCATATTCAAGACTCTCTTCTGAATGTTCAATGACCTCTTCTTCTACTAGTTAAATCATAAAAAGTCTCCCTTTTCTACAGCGATGCTCGTGGCTCCACGGCTCGTCGCAATGCCAACATAACCGCTTCGCAGATCGCTCTCGAAGTTCTTCTCTTGTTAACCTTTTCGGTGCAGAGACTCGGTTAATAGTAGGGGGGGCTGAGGGCTTTAGTATTGTAGGTTGAGGAGTGATCCTAGTCCTCCGGGCTTCATGGTTCAATCGCTCCTCTTGAAGTCGTGCGAAAGAGATGGCTGCCATAAGCGTGTATGGTTGTCACGCCTTAACTTCTCCCTGGATCTCCGGCTTTAAGCCCTCAATAAAGGTCCCTAATAGCTATTTTTCAGACCAATCATGAGTTTGATTATATAACCTTTCAAACTTGGTTTGGTACTCCTGAATGGTGGAGGTTTGTCGGATCTTTGCTAGTTGTCCGTCAATGTTCTCGTAATAAGTTGGTCCGAAGCGGATCAGTAGTCCTTCTTTGAATTGTTGCCATGAAAGGACTCCATAAGTGTGTTCAAACCAGTCAAACCATTGTATGGCATCCCCTTCAAGATGTATAGCTACAATTTCCACCATGGATGCATCCGCAGTTTTATGGTACCGAAAATATCACTCCGCGCGCGAGATCCAACCAATTGGGTCTCCTTCTTCCCATCTAGGGAAGTCCACTCTTATGCGCGAATAGTTGGGGTTGTTCATAGAGCCTCCCCTCTCTTGGAAGTCATCTCTTTGGGCATGATGTGATTGGTTATAGCTCTCTCCTTAATGTGATTTCTTCGGGCTTGGTGGTCAGCCCAAACTAAATTCGGTAAGGAGAGTCCGAATCTTATCCTCCATTCATGCTTCAAAGGCTTCAAATTTAGCATTGATTGCCTCCTCATATGCCATAGTATATGACTCCAAATCTATGATGTTAAGATCTCTCTTTTGTTGACGGGTTAAAGGCATGTATAGGTTGAGAGAAGTGATGGTTGAAAGGGTTGGTGGATTGGTAGATATAGGCTACGGTTTAGGTTTGTTTTGTGGCTTTTTTGGGTGCAGTTTGAGGGTGTGGTTTGGTAGAGTTTTAGGGCTGTGGATGAAAGTTTTCGATCTGTAGTGGATGGCAGCAAAGGTTTGATAGAAATCAGTGAAAGTTTGCTGCAGAATTGTGTTGTCTTGTAAGAGCAGAATTGTCGTTGAAGAAATAGTAGTTTCTCGACGAAATCTCCACCAAAAATTTGACAGATTTAAGGAGGGAATTGACAGTAATATCTTAGTTTATATGACAGAGAAAATATAGTATCAAGATCAAACAAACAGTGCTATGCGGTTGAAATTCTGCAATGTATCTTTCGTTGTAGAGATGAAAACTTTATGACGAAAAGTTTATGCAGTAATATAGGAACAATTTTTTTTTTTTGGATTTTCGGATAGGGATAACTAAATTGCAGCAGCAGTAAGGTAGGAAACCAGAACTTGTTGCAATTCACGGGATGATCCGCGGTGGTGGAGATGATGGCAGAATTTGGCGACGATCTTTTAAGCAATTGTGGGAATTGCTTTGGGCGGCTGTGGAGGGCTGATAGATGGCTATGGAAGGGCAGCGAGATGCCAAGAATGCTGCTCTGATACCAGGTATTAGAACCCTTGCAGATTCTAAACTTGGGGTTGATCTCTTTAGGGGATCGGCCTCCTTGGAACTCTATAGGGGTTCCTCCCTCCAAGTTGCTACTCAAAGGCTGCAGAAAAGATTCATCTATTGCTTAAGAAAAGAGGAGGAATACATGGCTATTTATAGGGCTTCTAAACCCTAACTCCTAATAGGACTCCTACTTAAGACTCTTACTTCTAACCAACTCCTAATAGGACTCATACTCAAGACTCCTATTCCCTTACAACTCCTAATTTTTCTCTAAGAAAAAACCTCCTAACCCTAGCTGGCCTCTTTATCTCTTTAATAGGGGTCGGCTTAGGTAGGTTTTACATGAATGTCCCTCTCAATTAGGATTCTTCTAGCTAGAGTCCTAACAAGATGCTCATCCTAAGGAGCTAATAATTGGAGATACATCAAAAGGTGTTCAAACTTGCTCTTCATTTAAGAATTTTTGTGCTAATGCAACATTCTTATCTCAAATTGAACCAATATGCATTGATAAAGCTTTGAAAGATGATTCATGGGTTTTTGCAATGTATGAAGAATTAAATTAATTTAAGAGAAATGAGGTATGAAAGCTTATTCCTAGACCTAGTGACCATTTAGTAATTGGTACTAAATAGGTCTTTAGAAATAAGTAAGATGAACTTGATACCGTGGTTAGAAACAACGCTAGATTAGTGGCCAAAAGTTTTAACTAAGAAGAAGGTATCGATTATGAAAAAACATTTGCTCCTATAGATAGACTTGAAGATATAAGGATTCTCCTTGCCAATGCTAGTTATAATAATTTTAAGTTATTTCAAATGGATGTTAAAAGTATTTTCTTAATGACTTTATTTCCAAAGAAGTTTATGTTGAACAATCACCCAGATTTGAGAAAACCATTTTTCTGAATCATATTTTTAATTTGTCTAAGGCTCTCTATAGTTTGAAGCAAGCCCCAAGGGCTTAGTGTGAGAGACTTAGTTCCTTTCTAATTAAGAATAATTTTATGAAATGTATGGTCTATACTATATTATTTATTAAATATTTTAAAAATAATTTTCTCATTGTTCAAATTTATGTTGATGATATCTTTTTTGGATCTTCAAATAAATCTTTATGTGAATCTTTTGCTAATACTATGATCCATTAATTTGAAATGAGTTTAATGGGGGAATTAACCTTTTTCCTAGGTTTACAAATCAAATAACTTAGTGATAAAACTTTTGTTAGTCAAACAAAATATGCTTTAGATCTATTAAAATAATTTAATATGGATAATGCTAAGGCTATTAATACACCAATGAGCACTTCTACCAAATTAGATATGGACATTAATGGAGAATGTTTTAATCAAATGATTTATAGGGATATAATAGGCAGTTTATTATACCTCACGATAACTAGACCTAATATTATGTTTAGTGTTGGACTATGTGCTAGATTTCAATTTAATCCCAAGTAATCTCACTTAAAAGTTGTTAAAAGGATTTTTAGATACTTAAAAGGAACTCCTAATATAGGATTATAGTATCAAAAAACTAAAAATCTTGAATTGATTGCTTATGTCGATGCTGATTAGGTCATGCACTTATCTCTTGATCTTCTAAGAAATAAAACTCAATTGTGCACAAGTTATATAGATGAAAAATACTTTAGAAGATTATGGAATTTACTTGACAAATATACCTATAAACCATGATATATCTCTAGAATTTATTGATACAAAACGTCAATTACCTAATATTTTTACAAAACCTTTAAATAAGTGATAATTTAATTTTATTAGAAGAGAATTAGACATGTTAAATCTTCCAAATGCATGAGTTCCTCTTATATATTATTCAGATTTCTCGACTTAAGATTTATTTTTATCGAGATCATTTCCTATCACCTTCTTGAAGTTTTATTCATGTATTTTTGATCCTTCATTTAATGAACTCTTCCTATAAATTTTTCCTCTCTCTACTCATGAAAGAAAATTTTTATTCATGGATTTTTGCTATTTTATGCGATGATCATATTATATGAATCCTTCTTCCTTCTATTTACAAGAATAGAAATTTGATTTATGAATCCTTAGCATGCACATTTTGATTTTTTATATGATGAATCCTTTCTCTTTGCGAAAGAAGAAGTTTGATTCATGGACTTTTGGTTCTTATGACTTGATTTTTTTGATGAATGAATTCCATCATTCTTCCTAAGAGAGAAAGAAACTTACACATGTCAAGAAGAACCAAAAAGTTTCTGTACATCTAAAGCAAAATGCCCATTTCAAAAAGCAAAAATAGTTATCATGCAAAGTTTTTGCTTAACTTCTAATTTCACAAATTTGCTAGCTTGCATACATTGGTGTAAAACTTACTTGAATAGTTTACAATACTAGCATAAATTGTTGAATGATTCTTTTTTGTATTGATGACAAATGAGGAGAAAAGTAAATAATGAATGTTTGGAATCATGCTAAAATGATGTTAAGTTTGGTATCATGCATGAAGTATGGTTAAAAAATGCATTAGTATCATGTATGTTATGGCCAAAATGATTAAAAATATGAATGCTTTGGTATCATAAATGATATGTCCAAAATGATATTAATTTTAGTATCATGCATGCATTAGTATCATATAGGTTATCCCCAAAGTGATGTTGATTTATCATGCATAAAGTGATAAAATTGTGCATGTTATATTTTGATGACTTGAAACCATGATGATGCACATGAGGAAGAGTTTTGGGAAGCGATTCGAGGAGCATCTTCGCAGCCCATGCCATGTGGATCACTATTAGAGAGGAAGGTATTTGAACTCCTTCATCTAATCCCATATATCTGTAAAAATTCAGGGATATATGTGTTAGGAAAATAGTCGGCACTAGGGGGGGGGGGGGGGGGGGGGTGAATTTATGCAGCGGTAAAAATTACGTCGGTTCAAAATTTCATTGCGATTAAATTTGTTTCCAATGAAAAACCGTTTCGTAAAGGTATTAACTTTGAAAGTGTACGGAAGAGTATAGTGGATATAAAGCAAGTAAAGTGGGTTGCAGTAAAGTAAGTTGCACAAGAGAAACACAAACCAGATTTTTATAGTGGTTCGGTCTTCGTGACCTACATCCACTTCGCTGATTCCTCTTCCATCGAGGCCATCGGCATCCACTATTAGTCTTCTTTCAATGGGTGAAGACCAACTACCTTTGTACACCCCTCTTCTCCTTTTCACAGGTTTAGGAGACAACCTTTTACAACCCTCTTTTACAAGGTATCCCTCTCGCACCTCCCTTAGAACTCTTTCTAAGCTTTGGGAGGAGAGAACTCAACTTTCTAAGGTTTACAACTTTAGAATAATAGGGTTTTGCTCAATATTTCTTGCTTATATATGCAGAAATAGCTGGGGTATTTATAGGCCCCAAATAGATTCAAATTTGGAGCCCAAAATTCAAACCCCCGAAATTTCAGGGTACAGGCGATACCACCGCTTGCAGCCTGATACTGGGTGGTATCACCGCCCAGACAGTCTTGGAGACTAAGTCTAGGCGGTACCACTATCCAGACTAGTGGTACCACAGTCAAACACAGTCTCAGAGACTGTGCCACTACGGTTTCACCTGTTTGGTCACTGTTTGGGCCTTTCTCTTGGCCCAACACAGCCCAAACTTGGCCCAACTATCTCCTAATTGGGTTTACCCAATTATAGTCTCTATTATATGCTAATTATGAATTTTAAGATATTTACTAAGCTAAATAAAATCCGTAAGTCTAGGTTTCTTCTAGCGAGCTTTCAGTGATCTTCCGGTGAATTTCCGACGATCTCTCGGCAATGTTCCAATTGACTCCCGGCAAACTCCTGGACTTTATGATAATCTTCTTGGTGAGCTCTAATGAGCTTCTTTGGCAAGTTTTGGGACTTCTCAGTCAATTCTGATAGAACTTCCGACGAAAGTCCGGACTTCCGACGAACTCTCGAACTCCCAACGAAATCACGTTCTTGACTCTAGGACTTCATTTTGCTTTATGCCTTACTATTATAGTTAATCCTGCACATGTAAAAATACACTTCGATCTAGACAATTATTACTGAGCATGAATCATGTTGTCCAACATGTTATTGGTCCATCGACACTTCGTCCGATTCTTCGACGTATCTTCCTCTCTTGCGGCCTATTGCCCAATCAGCTAGTTGACCTCCGCAACTCTGATATCCTTGACGCAATATCCGCTCTTCTTGGTTCGATGCCTGAATCCATGGCTCGAAGCCTTCTGTCGATATGTTGACCGATCCTCCGGCCCAACATCCAATCTTCTGACATGTTTTCCTCCGGCCCAACATGATTCTTCCTTCTTTAATTGTCTCTCCCTGATCAAAGCATCCCGCATCACTCAAAACATAGATCAAATCACAAACACTTATCAATTGGTTTCATCATCAAAATTCAAGATTCAATAATCTCCCCTTTTTTTGATGATGATAACCGATTGATGACGGACTTAACCTTAACTCCCCCTATCAATATGCCATATTGATAGAACCTTGAATTCAAGCTGAATTCAAGTCATTGCAAATTTCATCATAAATATTTGTAACATGTCATCATGCATAACATGATTATACTTCTACCCCTTTGTCATCAACAAAAAGGAGAAGTTACAACTATTAACTATTTGGACATAGAAGTTCAAATCATTGTAATATAATAATAATCTTCAGTTTTGTCATCATGCAAGCTAGCAAATTTAGCATCACTTTAAAACATGCATAATCACCAAATCATCATTAATTTTAAAGATGTACAAGATTGTAAATTATGCAAGTTTACATTTTTGTTTTTTAAAATAGGCAATCTATCAATTTTTTGGTGATGTTCAAGATAGCGAGCTCTTTCTTCTCTTTTGAGAAGTGCCATTTTTGCTTCTTTTGCAAAGTGCAAGCTAGCAAAATTTTATATTATTTTACAACATGCAAGCTAACAATTTAGAAAGTGTTACTTCTCCTTGAAGTACGAAGGCTAGCAAGTTTTTTAAAAAATAATGCAAGATAATAAGCTAACAGGATACAATGTTTTACATGAAGCAAGCTAACAAGTTTTGCATCTTTTTGCGATATATATGTTTGCAATTTTTGCTTCTCTTTAGATGTGCTAGCAAGCAAGCAAGTTTTTCTCCTTACAGTTTGTGAGCTAGCAAATTTTACACATATGAAAGTTAGCAAGATTTTTGCATCTTTTTGAGATGAGCAAACTTTTGCTTTTCTTAAAGTATGCAAGCTAGCTAGCAAGCTAGCAAAATTTGCTCCCCCTATGTCATTGTCAAATAGAAGGGAAGAATATAATGTTGTAATTCTTTTCCCTTTTTATCAATCTTCATATCATGACAAAGATAAAGTATCAACCTTATTTCAATATGTTTGTGCATCATTATAGTTTCAATTTACAACATGCACAATTTTAAAACATTACACATCATCCTTACTCAATGCAAGATACTAAAAATAAATCAATTATTATATCATACATGATACTCATAAGCTAATAAATTTATATCATTTTAGAGTATCAAAACAATATCATGAGTATTTCATGCATTCATATCATCATATGAAGAATATCAAGAAGAATTAGGTGATGAGATATACTTTAAGAATACAAGGAATTATACAAAGCCAAAAAATCATATCATGAAGGATGAGATCATGTGAATACCAAAAGATATGATTCATTTTGACAAATCTTCTCTTAAATATTCAAAGAGAAATCTTAGGAGATCAAATAATAAAAGATATTCAAATGAAATTTTAAGTCATAAATTTCAAAAAAAAAATTCAAATGAAATTTTAAGTCATGAATTTTGAAAAGGATATTCTCTTTAGTAAATCGTAAAAGGAAATGTAGGAGAAAAAGATTTCAATTCATGCAAAAGAAATCTTATGATTTACATAGAAAATCTCCTCTTTAGTAAAATACCAAGAAAAATCGTAGGAGTACAAAGAAGAAATCTTGATTAAAAAAAAATATCTCAAGTAATTCCAATAAACCAAGATCATGATTTTGATAAAACTTATTCAAATTCAGATAGTCAAAATCATCAAAATCTCAACATTTCTTTCAAGTGATTCAAAATGACATAAATAATTTTATTGATCTCTTAGTGAAAAATCGATAAGATAGAGAAAAAAAAATTTCAAAAAATGCTTTCCTCCTTTTGTTTCAACTTATTGATTGATTTCATAAATGCATGTTCTTTTCTTTCAAATCCATGTATCATTCATTAACAACAAAAAATAACTTTTCAAAAGATCGCAAAAATTATCATGTATAAGTTCGAAATATAAACTCGTTAAGCATACTTTCAAGTCATCATTATATTTTCATTAAGATATATTTTCCTTTTTATGTGTTTCATTTTAAGTGATTGATTTCATATAAGCATGATCAAGTTTTTTTTTTTCATATGAAAACATACATCATAGTTTAAAAGCGAAATGACCACGTTCATTATCCTAAAAATCGATAATCCATAAATTTCAAGAATCATCATGCATAAATTCGAAACATAAACTTATTAAGTATGATATCAAATCATTACTTCAAATCAAATATGATTTTATTAATCATGGAGCATCTTCAATCAAAATTGAGAAACAATATGATTCATCTTGTTAGGTGTACAAGCATTAGATTTATATCTAATATTCTATTAAATTATCAAAACATCAAGCTTGATTTCATAAGACATTTTTAATTAAAATCATTTTGTTTGTTTATCATAAAACATGTAATTTTTATGATCACTTTTAAAATCACTAGAAAGGTAAGCATGATCCAATTTTATTTTTGCATTTTTATTAAACATGTAATTAAAAAAAAAATATAATTTTTCTAAACTAATTTAAGAACAACTCATGAAAAGAATTATATAATTTTGAAATAAATTAAAGGAGTTTTGTTTGAGTTGTTTACCTCATTGTCGAATGCCGTTAAGGCATAGTTTGCTACCTTGCCTTTGTTGATTTTCTTCTTATCTTTGGATGAGCTCAATTTGTCCAAAGTCATCTTCTTCTTTTTAAGTTTATTTTTAATTTTTGATTATTGTTTTAAAAATTTCATGAGGAGTTTAAGTTCACCATCACTTGAGCTTATGCTCGAGTGGTCTTCAATTGTTCTAAGTCCAAAATCCTTCCTATTCTTTAGAAGGTGGTTCTCAAGTTCTTTACGTGCATTGCACGTTATTTCATAGTTTAAGTTCTTCAATTGAAAAATAGTTTAAGTTCTTTGATTATTGTATTACCGCTATTTTTGAATCCCAAATTTTAGAAAGCGATCGTAAAATCTTGTTAACGAGTTTAAAATTCAAAAAACTTCTACCAAATGCTTTTAAACTATTGATGACATCCATAAAACGGGTGTACATGTCTCCAATGGTTTCACTTGGTTTCATATAAAATAGTTCAAAATCGTACATTAAAAGATTGACTTTAGAATCTTTTACTCTACTAATGCCTTCATTTGTAATTTTGAGAGTGCCATATTTCAAAAGTCGTTCCGCAAGTAGAAACCCGATTAAACTCAGTTTTATCGAAGGCGCAAAATTGGGCATTTATAGCCTTGTATTTAGAGAAAAAGTCTTCTTCTCCAAATCATTCCAATGGTTCATTGGAAGAAAAGACCTTTGAAAATTGTGTACAATAATATTTCATAAATTTAAATCCAAAGAAAGCAAGAAAACTCTCATTCGAGTTTTTCAATATGTGTAGTCCGTCCTATTGAACAAGGGAGGACGAATGAGAGAGTGACCCTCTTGAAAGCCAAAAAGAGCCATTTCTATTTGGGTGTTAAACTAAATATGAAAAATGAGGCTATGACACTAAGAGGTGGGGTGAATTAGTGTAGCGGTAAAAATTACGTCGGTTTAAAACTTCATTGCGATTAAATCTGTTTCTGATGAAAAACCATTTCATAAAGGTATTAACTTTGAAAGTGTATGGAAGAGCATAGTGGATGTAAAGCAAGTAAAGTGGTTTGCAGTAAAGTAAATTGCACAAGAGAAACACAAACCAGATTTTTATAGTGGTTCGGTCGTCGTGACCTATATCCACTTCGCCGATTCCTCTTCCGTCGAGGCCACCGGTATCCACTATCGGTCTTCTTTAAATGGGCAAAGACTAACTACCCTTTTATACTCTCTTCTACTTTTCACAGGTTTAGGAGACAACCTTTTACAACCCTCTTTTATAAGGTATCCCTCTCGCACCTCCCTTAGAACTCTCTCTAAGCTTTGGGAGGAGGGAACTCAACTTTCTAAGGTTTACAACTTTAGAATCATAGAATTTTGTTTAATATTTCTTGCTTATCCATGTAGGAATAGCTGAGGTATTTATAGGCCCTAAATAGATTCAAATTTGGAGCCCAAAATTCAAACCCCCGAAATTTTAGGGTACGGGCAGTACCACCGCCTGCAGCTTGACACTGGGTGGTACCACCGGCCAGACTGGTGGTACCACTGCCTAGACAGTCTCGAAGACTAAGTCTGGGAGGTACCATTGGCCAGACTGATGGTACCATCGCCTGACATAGTCTCGGAGATTGTGCCACGATAGTTTCACCTGTTTGAGCCTTTCTCTTGACCCAACACAGCCCAAACTTGGCCCAACTATCCCCTAATTGGGTTGACCCAATTCTAATCTCTATTATATACTAACTATGAATTTTAAGACATTTACTAAGCTAAACAAAGTCCGTAATTCTAGGTTTCTTTTGGTGATCTTCCGGTGAACTTCCGTCGATCCCTCGGCAATGTTCCAGCGATCTCTCAGCAAGCTCCTAGACTTCATGATGATCTTCTTAGTGAGTTCCGATAAGCTTCTTTGGCAAGCTCTAGGACTTCTTGGTCAATTCCGATAGAACTTCTGATAAACATTCGAACTTTCGATGAATTCTCGAACTCCCAACGAAATCGCATTCTTGATTCCGGGACTTTATTTTGCCTTATGCCTTGCTATCATAGTTAATCCTGCACATGTAAAAACACACTTCAATCTAGACATTTTTACTAAGCATGAATCATATCGTCCGGCATGTCATTGGTCTATTGACGCTTTATCCGATTTTTCGACGCATCGTCCTCTTTTGCGGTCTATTGCCCAATCAGCCAGTTGACATCTGCAACTCCGATATCCTTGGTGCAATATCCACTTTTCTTGGCCCGATGCCTAAATCCATGGCCCGAAGCCTTCTGTTGATACGTCAACCAATCCTCCGGCTCGATGTCCAATCGTTTGACATGTTTTCCTCCGGCCCAACATGATTCTTCCTGCTTTAATTGTCTCTCCCTGATTGAAGCATCCTACATCACTCAAAATGCATATCAAATCATAAACACTTATCAATTGATTTCATCATCAAAATCCAAATTTCAATAATATGATCTCCCTAGGTAATTCTCTTACACAGTTTTTCGGTTTCATGGATTTTTGTGCACCAACTTTTGCACAACGATAAGAAACCATTTTTTGCAAGAAACCTTTTGTATGATCGAAATTGTTTCACTTGAATTCAAAGGTCATGATCCCTTTTGAATTCAAGTTTGCCTTATATTGATATAGCATATAGATAAGGGGAGTTAAGGTTAACTCCGTCATTAATAAGTTGTCATAATCAAAAGGGCGAAGATTGTTGAATCTCGGATTTTGATGATGACATCAATTAATAAATTAATGATCAAATCCTTATGTTAAGATAAGTGATGTAGGACTAACAATAATCATGAGAAAAGCAAAATGATTAAAGAAGAATCAAAGTTGGGCCAGAATCAATGGCCGGGTATCGGGTCGGATGAATCGGGGGATACACCGAAGGATTAGATGATGCAGTGAAAGCTCATCAAAAGTTCACCGAGAGTTCGCCAAAAGCTTGATGGAAGTTCGTTGAAAGCTCGTTGGAATATCGCTGGGTGTTCGTCAGAAGATCATCGGGAGTTCACCGAGAGTTCGATTAAACAATTGAGATGCCAAACAACTTAGATTACATGTATCATAATTGTTTTGGCCTTAACTATCGTAGTTAGGACTTTAATTTGAGTTAGTTTTGGGAGAAATCCTACTAACTCAATTAGGAGCCAATTGGGCCCAAAATATGGTTGAATTGGGCCAGTTGGATGGCCCACTCAGCCACTTGGAGCCACGTCAGGCGGTGGCACCGCCTAGACTGGGTAGTAGTATCGCTTAAGGCTCAGCCTCCCAGGTGGTCTGAGCGGTGGTACCGCCCAAACTGAGTGGTGGTACCATCGGTCGTTAATGCTGCCATGTGGTGGTACCGCCAGAGCTCAGTCTTCGAGGCTCTGTCAGGTGATCGTACCACCTAGACTGGGCAGTGGTACCACTCAGTGTTAGTCTGTAGGCGGTGATACCACCCAATAATGGTGGTGGTACCACTAGTACCCCGGAAACCCGAGATGAGATACTTTTTGACTCCATTTTTTGAGCCATTGGGGCCTATAAATACCCCACTCTTTCCTGCATGGAAGTGTACAAAAGTGTGAATAAAAATATTGAGATTTTGGGTTATAAAATTTCTAAGTGTCCTCTTCCTCCCTTTCTAGTTTTGTGATTATTCAAAAGAGGTGTGAGGCTTGTAAACGATTATCTTCTAAACTTGTAAAAGGAGAAAGTGTTATAAGAGGGTGATTGGTCTTCTCCCATTGAAGGAAGACCGTTAGTGGATACTGGTGGCCTCAACGGAGGAGGAATCGGGACTGGATGTAGGTCACGACGATCGAACCACTATAAATTTGGGCGTGCACTCTCTTTTTGGTCTTCATTATTGCTATTCTCTATTTTTAATTGCTTATTATATTTACTTCAAGTGAAACATACTTTTAATATCAATTTCGATATGGGTTTCATTGAATCAAGCTTTTTAAAATCATTGAAGTTTTCTAAATTGAAGAAATTTTTATCATAAGCACTAATTCACCCCCCCTCTTAGTGCCAACTTAATCCTAACACTGCTAAGGTTGAGACTTGGTGTGTGAGGCTAAGGAATGCCTCAACTAAAATAGTAGGTTAACACATGGTGGTTCCAGGGGGTGACAGCATGGGATAATTGAACAATCGCCAATAGCAACTCGGGGTCGCGGTTGAAGTATTCCCCTCTAGTCTCAAAGGAAGTGGGGGCTATCCTCTAAACCCGAAGGTCGAGTAAGTCAAGGGTGGCTCTTCTCTGGGACACTCTCCTGAGTTGTAAGGCTGGGGGTATTCTTGCGACATCAGGCCCTCCTTCTAGCCCCAAAAATGTTCGTGAACCTTTACACTGTGGCCAAGGAGTCAGCATAACTTGGTCCGATCCCGGATGTGCAAGGTTGCCTACATGGAGACTTGGGTGGTGGAAGTGAGCATCGGGGTGGGTTGAGCTGTGGGTCTCATTGCCTGCTTCTTCATCATCAGCTCCTGCACTTAGGTCAAGGTTGGGAGGGGGATTTTCTAACTCGTGTTAGGAACGAGTCGGCACTAAGAGGGGAGGGGTGAATTAGCGCAGCAGATAAAATCATTAGTTCAAAAAATCTTTCATTCGATTAAAATTGATTTCGATGAAAACCATTTCATAAAGATATTAACTTGAAAGAGTATGGGAGCATAATGAAAGAAATAAGGATGTAGGGCAGTTTGTAGTTAAAGTAAATACTCAAAATAAATGCAAACCGAGTTTATAGTGGTTCGATCGTCGTGACCTACATTCACTCTCGATTCCTCTTTCGTCAAGGCCACCAGTATCCGCTAATGGTCTTCCTTCAATGAGAGAAGACCAACTACCCTTTTACAACTCTATTTTCCTTTTGATAGGCTCAGGAGAAAACCTTTATAAGTTTCACACCTCTCTTAGAATGAACTCTAAACTCTAAGAGGTGGAGGGGAACACTCAACACTTTTCAAGCTTTTTTTAACTCTTTTTCATCAAGGATTCTTTCTCCCTTTCTACCCAATTCTTGCTGCCCTATGCAAGAAAGAGTGGGGTATTTATAGGTCCCAAATGGATTCAAATTTGGAGCCCAAAATTCAAATCCCCCAGATTTCAGGGTACGGGCGGTACCACCACCTACACTGGACGGTACCACCGCCTGCAGCCTGACACTGGGTGATACCACCACCTAGTCTGGCGATACTATCACCTGGGAGATTGTGTCTGGGTGGTACCACCGCCTGATAGCCTCAGAGATTAGGTTTTTTGAGTTTTCCAACACATAGGCGGTTCCACCGCTTGTTCTGGTGGTGCCACTGCTTGACCCAACTTTTGGGTCACTATATGGGCCTCCCAATGAGCCCAAATCAGTCCCAATTAAGACCCAATTGGCCTCTAATTGAGTTAGCATAATTACACAAAAAGTTAACTCAATTAGCCACCTAAATCCCTTCAATCTTAGATATATGATTACAAAGCATGAATCCTTTGTCCGACATGTAATTGTTTCATCCGGCACTCGTCCGATCCTTCGGTGCATCATCCTATTTTGTAGCCTTTTGCCTAATCAGAATGTTGACCTCTGTAACTCCGATCTCCTTGGCGCAATGTCCGCTTCTTCGGCCCGACACCCGAATTCACGGCATGAGTCTTCTACCGACACATCGACTGATCCTTCGGCTCGATGTTCAATCTTCTGACATGTTTACTCTGGCCCAATATGACTCTTCTTGCTTTAATTAATTTGCCCCTCCTTGATCGAAGCTAGTCTTGCGTCACTCAAAAATACAGATTAGTTCACAAACTCATCAATTGATTTCATCATCAAAATTCGAGATTCAACAATCTCCCCCTTTTTGATGATGACAACCAATTATTGACGGAGTTTAAACAAACTCCCCCTATCAATATGCCATATGTGAGATGAACCTTGAATTCAAATTGAATTCAAGTCAAAGCAAATTTAATCATTAATATTTACAACACGTCATCATAAAATCATGCATAATCAAATCATAATCATTCAATACATCATTTAATGCATGATTGTCATCATAACTTCTCCCCCTTTGTCATCAACAAAAAGGAGAAGTGCAACTTAGCAAGTTTTTAGATATGCAAGTTCAAATCATTGCATTTATCATCATGCAAGTTAGCAAGTTTTTTTGCATCTACTTGAAACAAGTAAGCTAGCATTTTTGTGTTTCTAGCAATTCTTTCTCTATGCAATTTGCAAGCTAGCAAATTTTATATATGAAAGTTGGCAAATTTTTACATCTTTTGGAATGTGATGTTCAAGATAGCAAGTTCTTTCTTCTCTTTTAAGAAGTGTAATTTTTGCTTCCTTTGCAATGTTCAAGCTAGCAATTCTAACAAGTTTTACATCATGCAAGCTAGCAAATTTTTTACATCATTTAAAAAAATGTAAGTTAGCAATATTTGATATGTTCAAGAAAGCAACTTTTGCTTCTTGAAATACGCAAGTTAGTAATCTTTGCTTCTCTTTTGAGATGAGCAAGCTAGCATGTTTTTTTATTATGCAAGCAAGCAAATTTTATCTCCCCTTTTGTTATTGTCAAAAAGAAGGAAAGAATATAATTTTGTAATTCTTTTTTCCTTTACAATAATTTTTAAATTATGACAAAGGTAAAGTATTAATCTTATTTCAATATGTTTGTGCATCATTATAGTTTCAAATTAAAATATGCATAATTTTAAAATCTTATATATCATCCTTACTTTATGTATGATACTAAAAATAAATCATCACTATGGGCTTACATGATACTCAAGCATTCATGATATATTATTTTAACAACAAATCATAGTATTGCATGCATCATTCCAAATCATAAATATTTCAAATCATGATGGTATCGACATGTCAAATTACACTACATCCTATCATGCATGATCATAACTTCTCATGAGTATTTCATGCATAATTTCATTTCATCACATGAAGAATATCAAGAAGAATTAATTTGGTAATGAGATATACACTAAATGAATACAAGAGAGTATCATAAATAAATTATGGCATGAAAGATATGATCATGTGAATAGCAAAAGACATGATTAATATAGTAAATCTCCTCTTTAAATACCAAGAAAAAATCGTAGGAGTACAAAAATAAGATCTTGATTCATAGAAAAATCTTATGTATCAAATATCAAGATCATGATTTGGATAAATAAATCTTAACCCATAAAGTTTTCTTGTGTGAAATACTAAGTCATCATCATTATTACGTTGGGCATGATACTAAATCAATAAATTTTCAAATCAATATTACTTGGGTATGCATGAAACCAAAACATGGTTTCAAGTCTTCATGCATAATTTCAAACCATTACAAGTCATTATCAATGTCATAGTTTGTTTGGATAAGTCTTCTTCTTTAGTAAATGGTAAGAAGAAATCATTAAAGATATAAAATATTTCGATTCTCATAAAAGATAGCTCAAGAAGAGAAATCGAAAGAAAGTTCATGATTTGGTTGACAAATTTTCATTCAAATTCAAATCATCAAAATCACTTTTCGAGAGATTCATAAAATAACATAAATAAATTTATTGATCTTTTTATCGAAAAATCAATAAGATAGATATGTTTTATTTTAAGTTGTTTGTTTCATACAAGCATGCCTATGTCTTTTCTTATGCCAAATAAAAATATGTATCAACGTTTAAAACCGAAAAAGAACTTTCATTATAGCAAAGATCGATAATCTATAAATCACAAAAATTATCATGCATAATTTCAAAAGCTAAACTCATTAAGTATGATATTAAACCTCTTAGCATTTTCATTAAAACATGAAGCATGGTTTCATTGAACATAAGGCATCTTCAATCAAAATCGAAAATCAATACAGAAATCAACATGATACACATTATTGCTTCTGAGAAATATATATAGGATTAATCTTATTAGGTGTACAAGCATTAGATTTATATCTAATATTTTGTTATATTTTCATAAAACATGCAATTATTATTTTCAAAATTACTAGCATGATCTCAAATTTTTAACATTTTTATTACATCATTAAACATGTAATTTTCAAGAAAAAATTATATATAATTTTTCTAAACTAAATTAAAAATAACTTATGAAAAGCATCATGTAATTTTAAAATAAATTAAGGGGATTTTGTTTATCTCGTAATCAAAAGTCGTTAAGGCGTAGTTTGCCACTATGCTTTTGTTGGTTTGTTCTTCATCTTCGGATGAACTTGATTCGTCCCAAGCCACTTTGAGTATATTCTTCTTTAGCAACTTCTTCTTTTTAAGTTCATTTTTATTCTTTAATTCTTATTTTAAAATTTTTTTAAGCTTTAATAATAAGAGTTCAAAGTCATCATCACTTGAATTTTCGCTTGAGTGATCTTCATTTGTTCTAAGTGCCAAGTCCTTCTTGTTCTTTGGAAGGTTGTTCTCAAGTTCGTCAAGTGCATCATAAGTCATTTTTTCATAGGTCATTAAGGACCCGATAAGTTCTTCATGTGGAAATTTATTTAAATCCTTTGTCTCTTGTATTGTCGTTACTTTTGGATCCCAACTCTTTAGAAGGGGTCTTAAGATCTTGTGAACGAGTTCAAAATTAGAAAAGCATTTGCCAAGAGCTTTTAAACTATTGACGACATCCGTAAAATGGGTGTACATATCAACAACGGTTTCGCTTAGCTTCATTCAAAAATGTTTAAAGTTATACATTAAAAATTTAATTTTTGAATATTTAACTTTACTAGTGCCTTTGTGTGTGATTTCAAGTATATGCCAAATATCAAAAGTGATTTCACAAGTAGAAACCTGATTGAATTCATTTTTGTCTAAGGCGTAAAATAAAGCATTCATAGCCTTTAACATTTAAAGAGAAAGTCTTCTTCTCCAACTCGCTCCAATCGTTCATTGGAAGAGAAGACTTTTGAAAACCAAATTCGACTATATTCCATAAATTAAGATTCAACGAAAGCAAGAAAACCCTTATTCGAATTTTCGAATATGTATAGTCCGTCCCATTGAACATGGGAGGATGAATAAGAGAGTGACCCTCTTGAAAGCAAAAAAAAATCATTTCTCTTTGGGTGTTAAACCAAATGAGAAAAACGTGGCTCTCATACCAACTGTTAGGAACGAGTCAGCACTAAGAGGGGGGTGGGGGCTGAATTAGTTCAGCGGATAAAATCATTAGTTTGAAAAATTTTTCATTCGATTAAAATCGATTTCGACGAAAATCATTTCGTAAAGATATTAAGTTGAAAGAGTATGGGAGTATAGTGAAAGCAATAAGGATGTAGGGCAGTTTGCAGTTAAAGTAAATTGCTCAAAATAAATATAAACCAAGTTTATAGTGGTTGGTCATCGTGACCTACATCCACTCCTGATTCCTCTTTCGTCGAGGCCATCGGCATCCACTAATGGTCTTCCTTTAATGGATAAAGACCAACTACCCTTTTACAACTCTATTTTTCTTTTGATAGGCTTAGGAGAGAACCTTTACAAGTTTCACACCTCTCTTAGAATGAACTCTAAACTCTAAGAGGTGGAGGGGAACACTCAACACTTTTCAAGCTTTTTCAACTCTTTTTCGTCAAGAATTCTTTCCCCCTTTCTACCCAATTCTTGCTGCCCTAATTAGGAAAGAGTGGGGTATTTATAGGTCCTAAATGGATTCAAATTTGAAACCAAAAATACAAATCCTCGAGATTTCACGGCACGAGCCTTCTACTAACATGTCGACCGATCCTCCGGCCCGATGCCTAAATTCACGGCACGAGTCTTCTACTAACATGTCGACCGATCCTTCAGCCCGACGTCCAATCTTCTGACATTTTCACTATGGCCCAATATGATTCTTCCTGCTTTAATCAATTTGCCTCTCCTTGATCGAAACTAGTCTTGCGTCACTCAAAAACGTAGATTAGATCACAAACTCATCAATTGATTTCATCATCAAAATCCAAGATTCAACAACTTGACTCCTTCGAAGCTTAAGTTAGAGTTGAGTGGAATAAGAGTGAGTGGAATATGCGAAGTCCCTTTCCATTGACAAGGGGTTTGGCTTTTATACCTATGGAGAGGGGTGGTCGACCATACTTGGTCCTTTAATGGCCGTCAGGTTCTCGGGAGGATGGCTTGTACCCTGCGGACAAGCGTCGACCAACCTGTATGGGTTGGCATCGTGCGGTGCCATTTCGAGATTTACGGAATGACTCCATGGTGTTTGGCGCTGACTTGTACGATGCCGAGCTTGTTTTATGTGGACAAGCGTCATAGTGTTCCATATGGGTCCCTACCATGCGACGTCGTTCTGAGCTTTCCGGAATGGCTCCATCGTGTTTGGCACTGATGATGGCCTTATGCAGTGGACAAGCATTTACCAATCTATACGGGTTGGCACCATGCGATGCCATTCTAAGTTTTGCGGAACGACTCTACGATGTTCAACGTCGACCTGTACGACATTGAACAATGCGAATGTTGTGTGATCGCCTCGTTTGGGTATGAGGTGTCACTCTACGTCAGCTTGGAGGTGTTAGGATCGGAGCGGCACTAAGAGGGGGGGGGGGGGTGAATTAGTGCAGCGGTGAAGTGCGATAAACTTTTCACGATTTAAACACTTTTCGGAAACTTCGTACGATAAAAGCAATGTTTTCGTTTAAAACCGTTTCGATTGCGTTTTAACTTGAAGAGATAAGTAAGACGGAGACAAAGTAGTATAGCATTAAAGTGCAAATGGTTTGCAGTAATATAAATGATAATAAGTAAATGCAAACCAGAGATTACGTCGATTTTACAGTGGTTCGGTCAAATGACCTACATCCACTTGTGAGGCCCCTCTTCGATGAGGCTCCCACCTTCCACTAGCAAATCTCTTGAAAGGGAAGGGTAAATACCCCTCTTACAACTTTTACAAGCGGTTCACTCTCTTACATATTTTCAGCAAGAAAGAAGGAGGTGAACACTAGCAAATTGAAAACAAGACTAGCAAAGACTCTTCTAAGACTTTCAAAGACTCTTCTAAGACTTTTCTCTCAATCACTTGCTGCTCAAAAAGTTGTGTTCTCAGCTGAGACTTGAGGGGTATTTATAGGCCTCAAGAGGATTCAAATTTGGGCTCCAAAAATTTGAATTCTCTTATGTTCCCGATGCTGGCGGTGCCACCGCCCAGCCAAGCGGTGCCACCGCCCAGCGCTCGGGTGCTGGACGGTGCAACCACCCAGCCCAGGAGGTGTCACCGCCCAGCTCTCGGGTGCTGGGCGGTGCCACCGCCTAGGCCAATTTAGCTCACTGGTTGGGCTCCAAACTTGGCCCAAACCAGTCTGAACTCGGGCCCAATTGGCCCCTACTTGGGTTATAGGATTAATACCTAATCCTAATCCTAATTATCATGCTAACTACGAATTTAAAGATATTTTCTAAGCTATTACAAAGTTCGTACGTCAAGACTTCTTCCAACGAGCTTCCGGCGAACTTCCGGCGGTCTTCCGATAAACTCTCGAAAACCATTCTGCGGACTCCCGGCAAGCTCCTAGACTTCACGATTTGATCTTGGCGAGTTCCGATGAGCTTCTTTGGCAAGCTCCGATCTTTCTCGGCGAGCTCCGCGAACTTCCAACGAACCTTCTGGCAAGCTTCCGAAAAACTCTTCGGCAAGCTCCCTACTCATTCTTGGCTAGTTCCGGCAGCATTCCCGATGAACCTTCGGACTTCCGTCGAACTCTTGAACTCGCAATGAATCCTTCGTGCTTGACTCCGACACTTTGTTTTGCTTTATGTCTTCATCGTTATCGTAGTTAATCCTGCACACACAAGCAAAAACTCCACTCCGATCTAGACAATTATTATAAAGCGAATTGACATTCTGTTGCCCGGCACGTCATTGGTTGGCACTTCGTCCGATTCTTCGGCGCATCGTCCTCTCTTGCGACTTGTTGCCCAATCGGCGGTTGACCTCCGCAACGTCGATATCCTTGGCGTAATTATGCTCTTGGCCCGATGCCCGACGTTCGAAGCCTTCTGCCATCCAATATCCTAACGTGATCTCCTCCGGCGCAACGTCAATTCCTCCTGCCTTAATTGTCTAATCCTGATCGAGTAGACCTGCATCACTCAAAATGCAGTTAAACATAAACATAATTATCAATTGGTTTCATCATCAAAATACGAGATTCAACAATCTCCCCCTTTTTGATGATGACAACTAATTGATGACGGAGTTAAACTTGACTCCCGGAGTTTAATCAAACTCCCCCTATCAATATGCAATATTGATAGAACATTGAATTCAAACTGAATTCAAGTCATTGCAATATTCATCATGAATACTTGCAACACATCATTATGAACTCATGTATAGACTTATGCATATCATGTCATCAACATACTTCTCCCCCTTTGTCATCAACAAAAAGGAGAAGTACAACTATTCTTTGTGTTTGTAATATAAGTTCAACTCATTGCATGAAAAACATAATATTAAGTTTTATCATCATGCAGTTTTGAAGCTAGAAAATTTAGCAAGTAATGCATCATGCTTAGGACATTCAAGCTATCAAGTTTTAGATATGCAAGTTTTACAGCATACAAGATAGCACTTTTGGTAATGTTCAAGATAGCAAGTTCTACATCATGCAAGCTAGCAATATTGAGATGTTCAAGAAAGCAACTCTTGCTTCTTGAAATATGCAAATTTGTCAAGTTTTGCTAGATGTGCAAGTTAGCATTTTTGCCTCTTAAGATAGGCAAGATAGCACATTTGCTTCTTTTGAGATAGCAACTTTTTGCTTCTCTTTAGACTACAAGCTAGCAATTTTTACGATATGTAAGTTTCACAATATACAAGCTAGCAAAAATTTTGAAAGCAAATGCAAGATAGCTTTCTTGTGTAAGCTCATAATTCTTGCTTCCTATTGCAATGTGTAAGTTGCAAGTTTTGCTTCTTGAGATAGGCAAGATAGCACTTTTGCAATTTTTGTTTCTTAAGATAGGCAAGCTTGTGATGTTCAAAATAACAAGCTCTTTCTTCTAGAAGTGCCATTTTTGCTTTCTTTGCAAAGTGTAAGCTAGCAAAATGTTTGAAAAAGTGATCAAGTTTTGCAACATACAAGCTAGCAAAAATGCCAAACTAGCAAGAGATAATGTTTTACATGAGGCAAGCGAACAATTTGACAAATGTTACATTTGCATCTTCTCTTTTGAGAAGTGCAATTTTTGCTTTCATCTTGAATTGTGCAAGCTAGTTAGTTTGCCTCTTTTCATGATGTCCACGCTAGAAATTCTTGCTCCCCCTTTGTCATTGTTAAAAAAAAGGGAAGACCCTTATATCAATTTTCATATTATGACAAAGGTAAGTATCATTCTTATTTGTGCATCATTATATATTCAAATTAAAACATACACAATTTCAATAACCTTATTTTTCATGCATGATACCGAAAAATAAATCAATCATCATTAATAAGCATATCATACATGATACTCAAACATTAAAATTTTCAAGCATTTATCAATATGTTGATCATGATACCAAACATTCATCATTTAAAGCATTCATGATACACATCATATGCAATAAATACATCATGTACATCATTATCATAAGTATTACATACATCATTTTATCTTTATGAATATTTCATCATTGCATGCATCATACCAAAACATTTCAAGCCATGCAAGCCATAAATACAAAGAAATCATGTCATGAAGGATAAAATCATTTGAATACCAAAAGACATGATTCATATAGTAAATATCTTCTTTAAATAAAATATCAAAAAAAATCATAGGAGTACAAAGAAGAGATCTTGTTTTAAAAGAAAAATCAAGTAATAACTTCAAGAACTCACAAGGAAAAAATCATGATTCATTTAGAAAATCTCATCTCAAGAGAATATCAAGTAAAATCGTAGAAGATCGATTAATGAGAAATTTTGATATATAATAAAATCTCATGTATCGAATGTCGAGAAATCAAAATGATGATTTATATAAAAAAAATATCACAAGTTATATTCAAGAGAAAAATCATCATTCATTTTTAACTTATTCAATTTGTCACATCAGTATTTCTTAGATATGCATGATACCAAAACATGGTTTTAAATCTTTAACATATAACATGCATAAATTGAAACGAGAAGGGAATAATTCAAACGTACAAAGATTTCAACCATCTCATAAACAAATGTAAGACCAAGTCATGAATCCAAAATTCCATGAATCAAAATGATCATCAAAGGTAATCTCATGTTATTCCAAGAAATCAATATCATGATTTTGATAAAACTCATTTTAAATTTAAATCATCAAAATCATCAAAATATCAACATTACTTTCAAGAGATTCAAAATGGTATACATAGATTTATCATAATAAACATCAAGATCAATAGGATAGAGAAAAATAAATTTTCAAGGAAAAAATATTTTCCTCTTTTTAGTTGTTTGAATTCATATGATTTTATTTCACTTATACCAAATAAAAACATGTATAATGTTTAAAACCGAAAGTGTAAGATTTATTACAACAAAGATTAATAAGGCACTTTCATTATGGTAAAAATCAATAATCCATAAATCACAAGATTCATATGCATAATTTTAAAATTTATTAAGCATGATCATTATGCATGACACTAAAACATGGTTTCAAAATGTTTAATATTTTCATTACATCATTATGCAATTGTTTCATTGAACATAATTTTGAATGATTCTTATAGATAACTAAAACTTCTTTAGTTTTAATTTATGTGATTGACTTTATATTAGCATGCTCAAGTTTTGTTCTTATGTCAAAAACATACATCATGTTTGAAAACCAAAGACAAGGTTTAAAAAAAATATCATCAAGCCTTCCATATAAAAACCATGCATCATCATTGAAAGTTAATATGGAAATCATCAAAATGCACATTCTTACTTCTCAAGCACATATATATGATTATTTAAATCTAACATTTTATTCTATTAACATAAAACATACAATTTTCAAGAAAAATAATTATTCAAAAGAAAAGAGAAAATGCATCATGGAAAACATCAAGTAATTTCAAAATAATTCAAGAGAGTTGAGTTACTTACCTTGTAGTCGAAGCCCGTCAAAGCCCAATTCTCCGTTTCACCTTTGGAAGTTCTTGATTCATTCTTGGTTGCCTTCCTCTTCTTTGGCCTCTCCCTCCGTTCAAGTTCATTGTTTATTTTAGATTTTTGTTTAGTAAACTTATTACGATTTAGTGTTCGAAGTTCAAGTTCATCATTGTCCTCATCACTTGAGTCATTGCTCAAGTGGTATTCATTTGTCCGGGGTTCCAAATCCTTCCTGTTCTTTGGAAGGTGGTTCAAGTGTTCATTGTGTTCATCATGTGCATTGCGCACTATTTCATATGTCATCAACAAACCAATTAGTTCTTCAAGTGAAAAAATATTTAAATCTTTTGTTTCTTGTATTGCGGTTATTTTAGAGTCCCACCTTTTTAGAAGGGATCTTAAGATCTTGCTTACGAGATCAAAATTCGAAAAAGATTTACCAAGAACTCTTAGATTATTGACGACATCTGTGAAACGGGTGTACATGTCGCCTATAGTCTCGCTTGGTTGCATTTGAAAAAGCTCAAAATCATGCAATAAAATGTTAACTTTCGAGTCTTTGACTCTACTAGTTCCCTCGTGCGTGATTTCAAGTGTTCGCCAAATATCGAAAGCCGTTTCGCACGTAGAAATCCGATTGAACTCATTTTTGTCCAAAGCGCAAAATAAGGCATTCATAGCCTTTGCGTTTAAAGAAAACATCTTCTTCTCCAAATCATTCCAATGGTTCATTGGAAGAGAAGACATTTCAAATCTATTTTCGACTATGTGCCATAAATTCAAATCCAAAGAAAGTAAGAAAACTCTCATTCGAGTTTTCCAATAAGTGTAGTCCATCCCATTGAAAAAGGGAGGACAAATGAGAGAGTGACCCTCTTGAAAGCCGTAAAAAGCCATTTCTATTTGGGTGTTAAACCAAGGTAGAAAAATGTGGCTCTGATTCCAATTGTGAGGATCGGAGCGGCACTAAGAGGGGGGGGTGAATTAGTGCAGCGGCGAAGTGCGATAAACTTTACACGATTTAAACATTTTTCAGAAACTTCGTACGATAAAAGCAACGTTTTCGTTTAAAAACGTTTCGATTGCGTTTTAACTTAAAGAGATAAGTAAGACGGAGACAAAGTAGTATAGCATTAAAGTGCAAATGGTTTACAGTAATATAAATGACAATAAGTAAATGCAAACCAGAGATTACGTCGATTTTACAGTGGTTCGGTCAAATGACCTACATCCACTTGCGAGGCCTCTCTTCGATGAGGCTCCCACCTTCCACTAGTAAATCTCTTGAAAGGGAAGGGTAAATACCCCTCTTACAACTTTTACAAGCGGTTCACTCTCTTACAGATTTTCAGCAAGAAAGAAGGAGGTGAACACTAGCAAATTGAAAACAAGACTAGCAAAGACTCTTCTAAGACTTTTCTCTCAATCACTTGCTGCTCAAAAAGTTGTGTTCTCAGCTGAGACTTGAGGGGTATTTTTGGCCTCAAGAGGATTCAAATTTGGGCTCCAAAAATTTGAATTCTCTTATGTTCCCGATGCTAGCGGTGCCACCGCCCAGCGCTCGGGTGCTGGACGGTGCAACCGCCCAGCCCAAGAGGTGTCTGTTGAATCTCGTATTTTGATGATAAAACCAATTGATAATTATGTTTATGTTTAACTGCATTTTGAGTGATGCAGGTCTACTCGATCAGGATTAGACAATTAAGGCACAAGGATATTGACGTTGCGCCGGAGGAGATCACGTTAGGATATTGGATGGCAGAAGGCTTCGGATGTCGGGCATTGGGCCAAGAGCAGAATTGCGCCAAGGATATCGGCGTTGCGGAGGTCAACCGCCGATTGGGCAACAAGCCGCAAGAGAGGAAGATGCTCCAAAGAATCGGACGAAGCGCCAACCAATGACGTGCCGGGCAACATAATGTCAATTTGCTTTATAATAATTGTCTAGATCGGAGTAGAGTTTTTGCTTGTGTGTGCAGGACTAACTACGATAACGACGAAGACATAAAGCAAAACAAAGTGTCGGAGTCAAGCACGAAGGATTCATTGCGAGTTCGAGAGTTCGACGGAAGTCTGAAGGTTCGTCGGGAATACTATCGGAACTAGCCAAGAATGAGTAGGGAGCTTGCCGAAGGGTTTTTCGGAAGCTCGCCGGAAGGTTCGTTGGAAGTTCACGGAGCTCGCCGAGAAAGATCAGAGCTTGTCGAAGAAGCTCATCGGAACTCGCCAAGATCAAATCGTGAAGTCTAGGAGTTTGTCGGGAGTCCGCAGAATGGTTTCCGGGAGTTTATCGGAAGACCGCCGGAAGTTTGCCGGAAGTTCGCCGGAAGAAGTCTTGACTTACGAACTTTGTAATAGCTTAGAAAATGTCTTTAAATTCATAGTTAGCACGTTAATTAGGGTTAGAATTAGGTGTTAATCCTATAACCCAAGTAGGGGCCAATTGGGCCCGAGTTCGGACTGGTTTGGGCCAAGTTTGGAGCCCAACCAGTGAGTTGATTTGGCCTAGGCGGTGGCACCGCCCAGCACCCGAGAGCTAGGCAATGACACCTCCTGGGCTGGACGGTTGCATCACCCAGCACCCGAGCGCTGGGCGGTGGCACCGCCAGCATCGAGAACATAAGAGAATTCAAATTTTTGGAGCCCAAATTTGAATCCTCTTGAGGCCTATAAATACCCCTCAAGTCTCAGCTGAGAAGACAACTTTTTGAGCAGCAAGTGATTGAGAGAAAAGTCTTAGAAGAGTCTTTGCTAGTCTTGTTTTCAATTTGCTAGTGTTCACCTCCTTCTTTCTTGCTGAAAATTTGTATGAGAGTGAACCACTTGTAAAAGTTGTAAGAGGGGTATTTACCCTTCCCTTTCAAGAGATTTGCTAGTGGAAGGTGGGAGCCTCATCGAAGAGGGGCCTCGCAAGTGGATGTAGGTCATTTGACCGAACCACTATAAAATCGGCGTAATCTATGGTTTGTATTTACTTATTGTCATTTATATTACTGTAAACCATTTGCACTTTAATGCTATACTACTTTGTCTCCGTCTTACTTATCTCTTTAAGTTAAAACGCAATCGAAACGTTTTTAAACGAAAACGTTGCTTTTATCGTACGAAGTTTCTGAAAAATGTTTAAATCGTGTAAAGTTTATCGCACTTCGCCGCTGCACTAATTCACCCCCCCCTCTTAGTGCCGCTCCGATCCTCACAATTGGAATCAGAGCCACATTTTTCTACCTTGGTTTAACACCCAAATAGAAATGGCTTTTTACGGCTTTCAAGAGGGTCACTCTCTCATTTGTCCTCCCTTTTTCAATGGGATGGACTACACTTATTGGAAAACTCGAATGAGAGTTTTCTTACTTTCTTTGGATTTGAATTTATGGCACATAGTCGAAAATAGATTTGAAATGTCTTCTCTTCCAATGAACCATTGGAATGATTTGGAGAAGAAGATGTTTTCTTTAAACGCAAAGGCTATGAATGCCTTATTTTGTGCTTTGGACAAAAATGAGTTCAATCGGGTTTCTTTGTGCGAAACGGCTTTCGACATATGGCACACTCTTGAAATCACACATGAAGGCACTTCTAGAGTCAAAGATTCGAAAATCAACATTTTAATGCATGATTTCGAGCTTTTTCGAATGAAGCCGAGCGAAACCATTGTTGACATGTACACCCGTTTTTCGGATGTCGTCAATGGTTTACAATCTCTTGGCAAATGTTTCTCGAATTTTGAACTTGTTAGTAAAGTTTTACGATCACTTTCTAAAGCTTGGGAATCAAAAGTAACGGCAATACAAGAAACAAAAGATTTAAATATTTTTCCACTTGAAGAACTTATCGGCTCATTGATGACATATGAAATGGTGCGCAATGCACATGATGAACACAATCAACACTTGAACCACCTTCCAAAGAATAGGAAGGATTTGGAACTCTGGACAAATGAATACCACTTGAGCGATGACTCAAGTGATGAGGACAATGATGAACTTGAATTTCGAACACTAAATCTTAATAAGTTTATTAAATAAAAATCTAAAATAAACAATGAAGTTGAACGGAGGAAGAGGCCAAAGAAGAGGAAGGCAACCGAGGATGAATCAAGAACTTCCAAAGGTGAAACGGCGAATTGGGTTTTGACGGGCTTCGACTACAAGGTAAGTAACTCAACTCTCTTGAATTATTTTGAAATTACTTGATGTTTTCCATGATGCATTTTCTCTTTTCTTTTGAATAATTATTTTTCTTGAAAATTATATGTTTTATGTTAATAGAATAAAATATTAGATTTAAATAATCATATATATGTGCTTGAGAAGCAAGAATGTGTATTTTGATGAGTTCCATATTAACCTTCAATGATGATGCATGGTTTTTATATGGAAGGCTTGATGATTTTTTTTTTTTTAAACCTTGTCTTTGGTTTTCAAACATGATGTATGTTTTTGACATAAGAACAAAACTTGAGCATGCTAATATAAAGTCAATCACATAAATTAAAACTAAAGAAGTTTTAGTTATCTATAAGAATCATTCAAAATTATGTTCAATGAAACCATTGCATAATGATATAATGAAAATATTAAACATTTTGAAACCATGTTTTAGTGTCATGCATAATGATCATGCTTAATAAATTTCGAAATTATGCATATGAATCTTGTGATTTATGGATGATTGATTTTTACCATAATGAAAGTGCCTTATTAATCTTTGTTGTAATAAATCTTACACTTTCGGTTTTAAACATTATACATGTTTTATTTGGTATAAGTGAAATAAAATCATATGAATTGAAACAACTAAAAAGAGGAAAATATTTTTTCCTTGAAAAATTATTTTTCTCTATCCTATTGATCTTGATGTTTATTATGATAAATCTATGTATACCATTTTGAATCTCTTGAAAGTAATGTTGATATTTTGATGATTTTGATGATTTAAATTTGAAATGAGTTTTATCAAAATCATGATATTGATTTCTTGGAATAACATGAGATTACCTTTGATGATCATTTTGATTCATGGAATTTTGGATTCATGACTTGGTCTTACATTTGTTTATGAGATGGTTGAAATCTTTGTACGTTTGAATTCTTCCCTTCTCCTTTCAATTTATGCATGTTATATGTTAAAGATTTAAAACCATGTTTTGGTATCATTATATCTAAGAAATATTGATGTGACAAATTGAATAAGTTGAAAATGAATGATGATTTTTCTCTTGAATATAACTTGTGATATTTTTTATATAAATTATCATTTTGATTTCTCGACATTCGATACATGAGATTTTATTATAAATCAAAATTTCTCATTAATCGATCTTCTACGATTTTACTTGCTATTCTCTTGAGAGGAGATTTTCTAAATGAATCATGATTTTTCCTTGTGAGTTCTTGAAGTTATTACTTGATTTTTCTTTTAAAACAAGATCTCTTCTTTGTACTCCTATGATTTTTCTTGATATTTTATTTAAAAAAGATATTTACTATATGAATCATGTCTTTTGGTATTCAAATAATTTTATCATTCATGACATGATTTCTTTGTATTTATGGCTTGCATGGCTTGAAATGTTTTGGTATAATGCATGCAATGATGAAATATTCATAAAGTTAAAATGATGTATGCAATACTTATGATAATGATGTACATGATGTATTTATTGCATATGATGTGTATCATGAATGCTTTAAATGATGAATGTTTGGTATCATGATCAACATGTTGATAAATGCTTAAAAATTTTAATGTTTGAGTATCATGTATTATATGCTTATTAATGATGATTGATTTATTTTTCGGTATCGTGCATGAAAAATAAGGTTATTGAAATTGTGTATGTTTTAATTTGAATATATAATGATGCACAAATAAGAATGATACTTACCTTTGTTATAATATGAAAATTGATATAAGGGTCTTCCCTTCTTTTTGACAATGACAAAGGGGGAGCAAGAATTTCTAGCGTGGACATTATGAAAAGAGCAAACTAACTAGCTTGCACAATTCAAGATGAAAGCAAAAATTGCACTTCTCAAAAGAGAAGATGCAAATGTAACATTTGCCAAATTGTTTGCTTGCCTCATGTAAAACATTATCTCTTGCTAGTTTGGCATTTTTGCTAGCTTGTATGTTGTAAAACTTGATCACTTTTTCAAACATTTTGCTAGCTTACACTTTGCAAAGAAAGCAAAAATGACACTTCTAGAAGAAAGAGCTTGTTATTTTGAACATCACAAGCTTGCTTATCTTAAGAAACAAAAATTACAAAAGTGCTATCTTGCCTATCTCAAGAAGCAAAACTTGCAACTTGCACATTGCAATAGGAAGCAAGAATTATGAGCTTACACAAGAAAGCTATCTTGCATTTGCTTTCGAAATTTTTGCTAGCTTGTATATTGTGAAACTTACATATCGTAAAAATTGCTAGCTTGTAGTCTAAAGAGAAGCAAAAAGTTGCTATCTCAAAAGAAGCAAATGTGCTATCTTGCCTATCTTAAGAGGCAAAAATGCTAACTTGCACATCTAGCAAAACTTGACAAATTCGCATATTTCAAGAAGCAAGAGTTGCTTTCTTGAACATCTCAATATTGCTAGCTTGCATGATGTAGAACTTGCTATCTTGAACATTACCAAAAGTGCTATCTTGTATGCTGTAAAACTTGCATATCTAAAACTTGATAGCTTGAATGTCCTAAGCATGATGCATTACTTGCTAAATTTTCTAGCTTCAAAACTGCATGATGATAAAACTTAATATTAGGTTTTTCATGCAATGAGTTGAACTTATATTACAAACACAAAGAATAGTTGTACTTCTCCTTTTTGTTGATGACAAAGGGGGAGAAGTATGTTGATGACATGATATACATAAGTCTATGCATGAGTTCATAATGACGTGTTGCAAGTATTCATGATGAATATTGCAATGACTTGAACTCAGTTTGAATTCAAGGTTCTATCAATATGGCATATTGATAGGGGGAGTTTGTTTAAACTCCGGGAGTCAAGTTTAACTCCGTCATCAATTGGTTGTCATCATCAAAAAGGGGGAGATTGTTGAATCCCGTATTTTGATGATGAAACCAATTGATAATTATGTATATGTTTAACTGCATTTTGAGTGATGCAGTTCTACTCGATCAGGATTAGACAATTAAGGCACAAGGATATTGACGTTGCGCCAGAGGAGATCACGTTAGGATATTGGATGGCAGAAGGCTTCGGACGTCGGGCATCGGGCCAAGATCAGAATTGCGCCAAGGATATCGGCGTTGCGGAGGTCAACCGCCGATTGGGCAACAAGCCGCAAGAGAGGAAGATGCGCCGAAGAATCGGATGAAGCGCCAACCAATGACGTACCGGGCAACATAATGTCAATTCGCTTTATAATAATTGTCTAGATCGGAGTAGAGTTTTTGCTTGTGTGTGCAGGACTAACTACGATAACGACGAAGACATAAAGCAAAACAAAGTGTCGGAGTCAAGCACGAAGGATTCATTGAGAGTTCGAGAGTTCGACGGAAGTCTGAAGGTTCGTCGGGAATGCTGTCGGAACTAGCCAGGAATGAGTAGGGAGCTTGCCGAAGGGTTTTTCGGAAGCTCGCCGGAAGGTTCGTTGGAAGTTCGCGGAGCTCGCGAAGAAAGATCGGAGCTTGCCGAAGAAGCTCATCAGAACTCGCCAAGATCAAATCGTGAAGTCTAGGAGCTTGTCGGGAGTCCGCAGAATGGTTTCCGAGAGTTTATCGGAAGACCGCCGGAAGTTCGCCAGAAGCTCGCCGGAAGAAGTCTTGACTTACGAACTTTGTAATAGCTTAGAAAATGTCTTTAAATTCGTAGTTAGCACATTAATTAGGGTTAAAATTAGGTGTTAATCCTATAACCCAAGTAGGGGCCAATTGGGCCCGAGTTCGGACTGGTTTGGGCCAAGTTTGGAGTCCAACCAGTGAGCTGATTTGGCCTAGGCGGTGGCACCGCCCAGCACCTGAGAGCTGGGCGGTGACACCTCCTGGGCTGGACGGTTGCACCGCCCAGCACCTGAGCGCTGGGCGGTGGCATCGCTTGGCTGGGCGGTGGCACCGCCAGCATCGGGAACATAAGAGAATTCAAATTTTTGGAGCCCAAATTTGAATCCTCTTGAGGCCTATAAATACCCCTCAAGTCTCAGCTGAGAAGACAACTTTTTGAGCAGCAAGTGATTGAGAGAAAAGTCTTAGAAGAGTCTTTGCTAGTCTTGTTTTCAATTTGCTAGTGTTCACCTCCTTCTTTCTTGCTAAAAATCTGTAAGAGAGTGAACCACTTGTAAAAGTTATAAGAGGGGTATTTACCCTTCCCTTTCAAAAGATTTGCTAGTGGAAGGTGGGAGCCTCATCGAAGAGGGGCCTCGCAAGTGGATGTAGGTCATTTGACCGAACCACTGTAAAATCGGTGTAATCTCTGGTTTGCATTTACTTATTGTCATTTATATTACTGCAAACCATTTGCACTTTAATGCTATACTGCTTTGTCTCCGTCTTACTTATCTCTTCAAGTTAAAACGCAATCGAAACGTTTTTAAACGAAAATGTTGCTTTTATCGTACGAAGTTTCTGAAAAGTGTTTAAATCGTGAAAAGTTTATCGCACTTCACCGCTGCACTAATTCACCCCCCCCTCTTAGTGCCGCTCCGATCCTCACAATTGGAATCAGAGCCACATTTTTCTACCTTGGTTTAACACCCACACCTGAGTTCAGACTGGTTTGGGCCAAGTTTGGAGCCCAACCAGTGAGTTGATTTGTCCTAGGCGGTGGCACCGCCTAGGCTGGGCGGTGGCACCGCCCAGCACCCGAGAGCTGGGCAATGACACCTCCTGGGCTGGATGGTTGCACCGCCCAGCACCCAAGCGCTGGGCGGTGGCACCGCTTGGCTGGGCGGTGGCACCGCCAGCATCGGGAACATAAGAGAATTCAAATTTTTGGAGCCCAAATTTGAATCCTCTTGAGGCCTATAAATACCCCTCAAGTCTCAGCTGAGAAGACAACTTTTTGAGCAGCAAGTGATTGAGAGAAAAGTCTTAGAAGAGTCTTTGCTAGTCTTGTTTTCAATTTGCTAGTGTTCACCTCCTTCTTTCTTGCTGAAAATTTGTATGAGAGTGAACCACTTGTAAAAGTTGTAAGAGGGGTATTTACCCTTTCCTTTCAAGAGATTTGCTAGTGGAAGGTGGGAGCCTCATCGAAGAGGGGCCTCGCAAGTGGATGTAGGTCATTTGACCGAACCATTGTAAAATCGGCGTAATCTCTGGTTTGCATTTACTTATTGTCATTTATATTACTGCAAACCATTTGCACTTTAATGCTATACTGCTTTGTCTCCGACTTACTTATCTCTTCAAGTTAAAATGCAATCGAAACATTTTTAAACGAAAACGTTGCTTTTATCGTACGAAGTTTCCGAAAAGTGTTTAAATCGTGAAAAGTTTATCGCACTTCACCGCTGCACTAATTCACCCCCCCCCCCTCTTAGTGCCGCTCCGATCCTCACAATGTCACCGCCCAGCTCTCGGGTGCTGGGCGGTGCCACCGCCTTGGCCAATTCAGCTCACTGGTTGGGCTCCAAACTTGGCCTAAACCAGTCCGAACTCGGGCCCAATTGGCCCCTACTTGGGTTATAGGATTAATACCTAATCCTAATCCTAATTAACATGCTAACGATGAATTTAAAGACATTTTCTAAGCTATTACAAAGTCCGTAAGTCAAGACTTCTTCCAGCGAGCTTCCGGCGAACTTCCGGCGGTCTTCCGATAAACTCTCGGAAACCATTCTGCGGACTCTCGGCAAGCTCCTAGACTTCACGATTTGATCTTGGCGAGTTCCGATGAGCTTCTTTGGCAAGCTCCGATCTTTCTCGGCGAGCTCCACGAACTTCCAATGAACCTGCGAGCTTCCGAAAAACCCTTCGGCAAGCTCCCTACTCATTCTTGGCTAGTTCCGGCAGCATTCCCGATGAACCTTCGGACTTCCGTCGAACTCTTGAACTCGCAATGAATCCTTTGTGCTTGACTCCGACACTTTGTTTTGCTTTATGTCTTCGTCGTTATCGTAGTTAATCCTGCACACACAAGCAAAAACTCTACTCCAATCTAGACAATTATTATAAAGCGAATTGACATTCTGTTGCCCGGCACGTCATTGGTTGGCACTTCGTCCGATTCTTCGGCGCATCGTCCTCTCTTGCGGCTTGTTGCCCAATCGGTGGTTGACCTCCGCAATGCCGATATCCTTGGCGCAATTCTGCTCTTGGCCCGATGCCCGACTTCCAAAGCCTTCTGCCATCCAATATCCTAACGTGATCTCCTCCGGCGCAACGTCAATTCCTCCTGCCTTAATTGTCTAATCCTGATCGAGTAGACCTGCATCACTCAAAATGCAGTTAAACATAAACATAATTATTAATTGGTTTCATCATCAAAATACGAGATTCAACAGGAGGTCCTTTGTCTATTATATTTAAAATATTATAAACATATGTTAAGAAAATATATAGTTATTATAATTAATAATTCTAGAAAGACTTCTCGAGCATGTTGCTTTATAGCCTTTTTAGAGAAGAACACAAAACAAACAAAGTGATCCAAGAACTAGTCCTGGTGTAATATATATTAAGCTTGTCACAGTGCAACTGCATTAATGTTATGGGTTTTTGAACAATTCCTATCGACTCTCTGATTACAAACATGCTCGTTGTGTGTACTTGAATTAATGGGGACATCAAGTATCGTTCGTGTTTTCATCAGCATGTTGATGTTAACTAGAACTAGATAACCCTTCCTCACTATAAAGGTTTCAATTAGACTACTATCGATCCCAAATTTTAAGTTGAATTGTGCACAAATATTATTTACCCATAGATAGAAAAGAGTAGGTATACGATCCAAACTCACAACCTATTGGGAAAAACTTGTTAAAGCAGAATAATTCTTTTCCCTCTTTGTGTATCAAAATGGGTTTCTCATCAAAATACCAACTTGATATTAAAAGCACATATAAACCAGAACAGCATAAATAGTAGAGCAATAAATCAATCACACAGTGAGACCAAATATTTAATGTGAAAACCCAATGTGGGAAAAACCACGGGATCGTAGTCCACCTCAAACTTACACTATCAATAATAATGATAACATGTTTGTAATAAGTCTTCTCTAAAATAACAATAGGATAATAATTACATCAATATCATATATCTTGGCTCAATAATAGCATATCTTCATCTCATACATAGATCTCATCGTAAGAGAATTTTAGGTCTCACAAAGTGGATATAGCAGGAAAGTACCTCAGAAAGGATAAACTGCAGATCAACACTGTTAGGACTGTAGAGCTTGTTGCAAGGATTCTCTGTATAAAATTTGGACCAAAACTAATAACGTTTGGCCACTTATCGTCAAGTAGAAAACTCAAGATCATAATTTTCTCTCTTCTCCTTCTCTCTCTATTCCTTTCTCTCACCATGTGCCACCACAATTCGTTGCGCGCTCTCTTTGCACCCGTTGCCCTCACATCTTCTCCTTTTAATAATTGATTTGGGCTCAAAAGGCCCAATTGTCCAAGCCCACAAGATGGACCCAACAATTCTCCCCCTCCAACTTATATGGTGGGCTGTACTAAGCCCGCTCTTCGCCTGCATGCTTTAAGCTTTTATTATAAATTATTCAAATTAAAAATAAAAAAAAAATTTCTTTTCAAAAGATTTATTTGAAAAGGTATTTTCTTTTATTTTTTTGTAGTTATTTTTCAAAGGTTGTGTCTTTTGAGAAAATAGTTAATTTTCAAATGTTGTGTCTTTTGAGAAAATATCTATAAATAGGTATTTGAGGGTAAATTACAAATACAGCTTTTTCATGCTCTTCTTCTTTACTCTCCAAGTGATTGAGTTAGACATTCTCTAATTCCTCTCTGAAGATTCTTTATTGTTTGCTTAATACAGATCTTCTAAAGGCTTGTCATATCTACTAAAACTATTTGCATCAAACCCATAGCAATCTTATTGAGAAGAGAGTACAAATATCGTTTTTAGAAAAGTGTTTATACACGTTTCAAGCCTAAATATCTTTCCTAAATTATTCTTGATCTTGTGTTTGTTATTTGTTTCCATAGTGTTTTTTATCCTCTTCTTTGTCGTATCTTTTTTCCCAACAATCTAAAAACGATAGTTTGTGAGTTTATACAAATTCACTATGGAGGCTACAAATACCATCAAATTATTGAATCAAGATTTTGTTCGTTTGGATCGTTTTGATGGAATGAATTTTACCCGTTGGCAAGACAAGATGAAGTTCATGTTGACTGCTTTGAAGATCTTCGATGTGCTTGATCCAAATCTTCAACCAATTCCTGATCCAACCGACGATGACACTGATGAAATCAAGGCTGAACAAAAGAAAAGAAATGAAGATGATGTCATGTGTAGACGACACATTCTCAATACTCTTTCGGACTGGCTTTATGATCTTTATACGGTGGAACCATCGGCAAAAGCAATTTGGAATGCTTTGGAATTCAAATATCATGCCGAGGAAGAAGGTACAAAGAAAATTTTAATTTCTAAATATTTTGATTACAAGTTTGTGGATGGCAAGCCAATCTTGGCACAAGTGCATAAGTTGCAGGTCATTATTAATCAATTGAAGGCTGAAAAAATTAAACTTCCTAAACCTTTTCAAGTAGGGGTTATAATAGCCAAGTTGCCTTCATCTTGGAAAGGGTATAGGAAGAAGATTTTGCATGACTCCAAGGATATCACTTTGGAGCAAATTCAAAAACATCTTCGAATCGAGGAGGAATCGAGGATGAGAGACAAGAGTGAGAACTCTTTTTGCAATATAAAAGCAAATGTTGTGAATCAGCCTAAGAATTCCAACAAAAGCAAACAAAACAAGGAGAATCATTTTGGCCCCAAAAGGGATCAAAGAAAATTTAAGAAGCCAAAAAGTGGAGGCTATTTTGTTTGTGGAAATCCTGGTCATTTTGCTAGGGATTGCAGATTAAAAAAAGGCCAGAAACCAAAAGTCAACTCTGTTGAGGGAGATGATAATATAATCGCTACGATGAGCGAAGTGAATGCCATATTTGGCAAGATTTCTGGTTGGTGGTACGATACTTGTGCTACCGTCCATGTTTGCTATAATAAGGGACTCTTCAAGACTTACAAAAAAGTCATAGAAGGGCAAGAGATTCAAATGGGAAATGAAGTTCGTTTTAAGATGATTAGCAAGGGAAATGTGGAACTCACTTTCACTTCAGGTAAGAAAGTCACTCTTACTAATGTTCTTCATGTACCGGATATGAGTAGAAATTTAGTGAGTGGGAATCTCCTTGGCAAACCTGGAATTAAATTTGTATTTGAATCCAGGAAGTTAATTATATCCCGTAATGGAACTTTTGTTGGAAAAGGCTATTCCGCTGAGGGAATGGTCAAATTAAAAATTGTTGACAATGATTCTAAAGTTAATAAAGATGTTGCTTTTATTTATATTGTTGATTCTTATTCATTATGGCATGATAGATTAGCACATATTGGAATTAGCATGATTAGAAGAATGGTTAAGTGTGGCTTAATAAATTGTCATTTTGATGATCTTAATAAATGTGAAATTTATGTTAAATCAAATATGACGAAGAAACCCTTCAAAAGTATTGAAAGATATATTAATTTGTTAGATTTAATACATTCTGATATATGTGAATTAAATGATATATTAACGAGAAGAGGTAATAGATATTTTATTACTTTTATAGATGATATGTCTAGATTCACATATGTGTACTTATTGAAACATAAAAATGATGCTTTTAATGCTTTTAAGGCATATAAAGCAGAAGTTGAAAATCAATTGGGGAAGAAAATTAAAGCTTTAAGAAGTGATAGAGGAGGAGAATACTTTCCTAATGAATTTAACTTGTTTTATGAACAACATGGCATAATTCATGAATGTTCAGCACCTAGAACACCTGAGCAAAATGGATTAGCAGAAAGAAAAAATAGAACTTATCTAGAGATGATTAATGCTATGTTGTTGCATGCTAAATTATCTTATAATTTGTGGGGAGAAGCTTTATTGGCTGCATGTCATATCTTAAATAGAATTCCCTCTAAAAAGAATAAGATCTCTCCATATGAGTTATGGAAAGGAAGATAACCTAACATTGGTTATTTTAAAGTGAAGGGGTGTCTTGCATATTGTAAGAATAATGATCCTCAAAGGACAAAATTGGGACCTAGAGGAATCAAATGTACATTTATAGGCTATGCCTCAAATAGCAAAGCATATAGACTTCTTAATTTGGAGTCTAATATCATAATAGAATCTCGAGATGTGGAGTTCTTTGAACATTTATTGACTTCTAATAATAATGTTCATCCTCCAACTAGTGAAGAGTCACTAGTGAAGAAATCTCAAAAGGTTGGTGAGCAACCTAAAATTCCTTTGATTGGACATCAATCAAGTTCACAAGAGGTTGGAGAGCAATCTTAGGAATTAAGGAGAAACACTCGTGTACGAAAAGCAAAAACATTAAGATTGAATGAGATTGATTCTCAAAGTATTTCTTTTTATCTTGTAGAAGGAACTAATGAGAGAGTATTAAAAATAATTCCTCTTGTTTTACAAGTGGAAGATGATCCTAAAACATTTAAAGAAACTATGGCTTCTCGTGATGTTGCTTTTTGGAAAGATGCTATTAATGATGAGATTCTATTATGTCAAACCATACTTGGAAACTTGTCGATTTACCTTTTGCCTCAAAACCTATTAGTTGTAGATGGATATTTTGTAGGAAGTATCATACAAATGGTACTCTCCAAACGTTCAAAGCAAGGTTAGTTGCTAAAGGATTTCGACAAAAGGAAGGAATAGATTATTTTGACACATATGCTCCTGTGGCTAGGATCACATCTATTAGAATTATTTTTGCTTTAGCATCAATTTTTGATCTTTATGTTCATCAAATGGATGTCAAAATGACATTTCTAAATGGAGACCTCGATGAGGAGGTATATACGGAACAACCCGAAGGTTTTGTTCTACCGAGAAATGAACATAAAGTGTGTAAACTTATTAAGTCATTGTATGGTTTAAAGCAGGCTCCAAAACAATGGCATGAGAAATTTGATGCAATAATTCTTTCTAATGGATTTGTTCATAATATTACAGATAAATGTGTTTATCTCAAAACTTGTGATGACTATATGGTGATAGTTTGCCTTTATGTTGATGATATGCTAATAGTGAACAACAACATGAAAGGTATTATAGAAACAAAGAGGTTTCTATCTTCAATATTTAAGATGAAAGATCTTGGGCAAGTTGATACTATACTAGGTATCAAGGTAAAAAGAAATAGTGGGGGATATGTTTTGAGTCAAACTCATTGCATAAAGAAAGTATTGGAGAAATTCAGTCACTTAAAAATCAAAGAAGCAAATACCCCATTTGACCAAGTATTAAATTAGTTAAGAATGTTGGAAGAACAGTGGCTCAATTAGAATATTCAAGTGCTATAGGAAGTCTTATGTATGCAATGCAGTGCACAAGACCTGATATAGCATTTGTAGTTAGTAAATTGAGTAGATTTACTAGCAATCCAAATGTAGAGCATTGGAAGGCTATTGAAAGAGTTCTTGGGTACCTTAAACGAACCAAAGATTTGTTAGGATCAAGAGCACTAAGAGGGGGGGGGGGGGGGGGGGGGCGGGGTGAATTAGTGCAGCGGAAATCTTTCGACGATAAAAAAAAATGTTCGAACGATAAAAACGATTTCGGGGTGAAAGCCGATTCTAAGATTACTTTAACTTAAGATTAAGTGAGATGACGTTAAAGTCAATCTATGAAGGCAGTTTACAGTTTGCAATCTATGAAAACCAGAATATAAGCGCAAATTGAAATATGACGTTCGTACGAAGAAGCTGATTTACATCTAAATGTTGATTCGTAAATCACTTGATTAGGTGAGATACAGCTTAAGTAAGGATATAAAGGCATTTTGCAGTTAAGATAGAAATCAAAATATAAACGCAAACTAAAATATGATGATCGTACGAAAAAACAGATTTACATCTAAACGCTGATTCGGAAAGTGTAAAGCTTGAAACCCGATCGTATATGCTCAGAAAGCAGTAAGCTTTAGAGTAGGTTTGCAGTAAAGATAATATGCTCAAAGTAAATGCAAACTGAGATTTAGAGTGGTTCGGTCAATCTTGACCTACTACACTTTTGGCTGCCTCCACCGACGAGGTCACCGACGTCAACTAAGGGCCTTCCTTCAATAGGCGAAGGCCAACCACCCTTTTACAGTTTCACTCCTTTTGACGGGCTTAGGAGACAACCCTTACAGAATTTTCTCTCCTCTCTTTACAGCTCAGAACTTGGAAGAAAAGAGGGAGAAGAACTTTTGGCCTTTACAACAATTTTGAGCTCTAAAAATCACAGAACAAGATCAAGATTTCGAAGTGTATTCTATGCTATTTCAGTGCTGAATGGGTGGGGTATTTATAGGCCCCAACCCAGTTCAAATTTGGAGCTCAAAACTGTCAATTCCCGAAATTCCGAGATCAAGCGGTTGCACCTCCTGACTGGAGCGGTTGCACCGCTTGGCAGAGCTCGAAGACTGAGCCTCTGGGCAGTGCCACCTCCTGTCAGGGGCGGTTGCACCACCTGCCAGAGCTCGAAGACCGAGCTCAAGCGGTGCAACCTCCTGACTGAGGCGGTTACACCGCTCAGCCAGTGCTCGGAGACCGAGCCCGGGCGGTGCCACCTCTTGTCATGGGAGGTTGCACCGCCCAGTCTCGCTCGGAGACTGAGCCCAGGCGGTGCCACCGCTTGGCTGGAGCGGTTGCACCTCCCAGTCTCGCTCGGAGACTAAGCCCAGGCGGTGCAACCTCCTGCCTTGGGCAGTTCAACCACTTGGCAGAAATCAGGGTCCGAATGGGTTGATCCATTCGACCCAATTTGGGTTTTTCAGGGGCCCAATTGCCCCAAGATTAAGTTAATGGGATCACCTCTCATTTCCAACTTAATCATTGTGCTAACTACGATATTCCCTAAGACATTAACTGCAACTTGCTCCGGTGCGTCAATCGCTTCTTCCGGCAAGCTTCCAGCGAACTTTCATCGATCATCCGATGAACCCTCGGTGATGCTCCTGCGGACTTCCGGCAAACTCCTGGACTTACGACGATCCACTTGGTGAGTTCCGACAAGCTTCTTTGGCAAGCTCATGGACTTCTCGGATTTGTTCCTGCAGAACCTCCGACGACTCTCTGAACTTCCGTCGAACTCTCGAACTCCCAACGTGATCATTGTCTTGACTCCGGCGCAACTCCTGCTGCATGTCTTACTTTTATCGTAGTTAATCCTGCACACTTATCTCAACATATGGATTAGATAACAAATGACAATTGACTTCATCATCAAAATATAAGATTCAACAATCTCCCCCTTTTTGATGATGACAATCAATTGATAATGGAGTTAACTTTAACTCCCCCTATCTATATGCCATACTTGAGATAAGTCTTTCTTGAATTCAAAACCTTTGAATTCAAGAGACATATTGATAAGTTAAAATCATTTAAACTTATCAATACTCCCATCATGATTCCCATCATGATGTATCTCTCTGAAGATGATGTCAAGGCTTGACATTCATTTTCAAATTTTACATTACAAGTTTGAATGATGGTAATAGTAGCAATTTATCATATTGTAAGATATCAACATGTAAATCTGCGAAGTAAGATTTTGATATCATTACATGATGCACACATTTCAAATGTTTTAGCAATTATTGCATTTCATCACATGGTAAGATATCAATACGTAAAATTACGATGCAAGTTTTTTTGTTTGATATCTTGACCTAATACAAACAAGGCATAATGCAAATTATAGCAATCATAGCATCTCTTGGTGATGCAAGCATGGCATTAATACTCATATATTTCTTCCCCTTTGTCATCAACAAAAAGCAAAGTAATTGTGATACCAGGAGAACAATATAAGCAAATTTTAAGCATAAGTGTGATAATTGTTCATGTCTTTACTCGGTTCATGTTATTTTCCAATAGTAAGTGATAGAAAATCAATTATACAAGCATGATATGTAGATCACTTTGAATACTTCTTCCTTTTTGTTATAATCTTTCTAAGAAGTGGGATTCAAAAGTAACTGCAATACAAGAAGCTAAAAACCTAAACAACTTACCACTTGAAGAACTAATCGGTTCGTTGATAACATATGAAATGGTGCACAATGCACATGATGAACATGATGAACAAAATCACCTTCCAAAGAACAGGAAGGATTTGTAACTCCGCACAAATGAATACCACTTGAGCGATGACTCAAGTGATGAGGACAATGATGAACTTGAACTTCGAACACTAAATCTTAATAAGTTTATTAAACAAAAATCTAAAATAAATAATAAACTTGAACGAAGGAAGAGGCCAAAGAAGAAGAACACAAAGTGGGATGAATCGAGCTCCTCCGAAGACGAGGAGAAAATCAAGAAAGGCGAGGTGGCAAACTACGCCTTAATCGCTTTCAATAATGAGGTAATCGAAATCCCCCTAATTTATTTTGAAATTACTTGATGCTTTCATGATGTATTTTCTTTTTTAGTTTAGAATTAATTTTCTTTAAAATTACATGTTTTAAAAAAATTATGATCATGCTAAGTAATTTCGAAAATGATAATATTGCATATTTTATGATAAAAAAATAAAATGATCTTGATTTAAAATATGAAATCATGGTTAAGAAGTAATAATGTGTATTACGTTGATTTCCATTGTTATTTCTCGATTTTGATTAAAAAAAAAATCATGTTTGATTTGAAGAAATGCATAATGATATCTTGATTAACAATTTTATGCATGAGATTTTAAGCTATATAGGATGATAAGCATGTGTTATTTTCATGAGTGTATTTGAAAAACTATGACAAAAATGTGCTCGAATACATGAACTTGTTAAGATTATTTTTCGGACTTTCTTGATTCAATGTTCAAATCACTTAATTGCCATGATGATTTTACACTATTACATTCCTTAATAACATGTTGGAAATTATGTGTTTTGAATACAAAATTTTTATGATCATGAGAATGTTTTATCTTCATGATTGAACTTGAAAATCTATAGCAAAATCTTGTCCGAATGCATGAAAGTGTTAATTTCATTTTCAGATTCGCTTAACAATTGGTATCCTAACAATCGGATTTTCTCATACACTTATTATAAAATATTTTTTTGAAATGGATTTGATGAAATGATTCCTACTTATAAATTCCATCTTGAAATATGGATGATAGTGTTTTTACTAGGAAAGATTTGTTTCATATACATATCGTGATCCTAACAATACAATGAGATTTCTTAAGCAAAAATAAAGTGTTTTTGTGATTCTTTGCTAAAGAAAATAATTATTAAAATCATGATCTTGATAATTATAACATGAAGTTCTTTATAAATCAAGATCGTTCATTATTCTCCCTACATTTATCAAAACAGAATTCTTTAAATGAAGTGTAACTTGTTTTTTGATTTCTCAGAATCCAATGAAGTGTCATATTGATATCTTGATACTTGAAATATTTTAAAATGTGATCTTGATAAGAATGTTTCAAGTTGCTCTTTGTGCTATATCTTTTCAAATGAATCATGAGCCTTGATATCATATATTTCATAATATAGAAATAACAAGATTTCTTTGCCTTGTATGTCTTGTGTGATGATTGTACATCAATTTGCTTTATTATGAATTATATGAATCTTGATTGTGAACTTGTTAAGAAGAATTTTAATGAACCATGAATCACATCTTTGGTATTCACGAATTGATCCTAACAATTGAACCTCATTGATATTTTTCATTGATATGATAAATTATCATCTCATGATATATCCCATAATTATGTCATGCTTTGTGATTGTATCATGTGATCTTTGCTGAATTTTCACATTGATATTCTTCATGACATGATTTCTTTGCATTGTTGTCTTGTATGCTTCATGTGATAATATGAATACATGAAACACTTATGATATGATTTTTATGCAATTCCTTGTATTCATGAAATGTTTATCTCATCACCTAATAATTCTTCTTGATATTCCTTATGTAATGATAAGAATACATGAAATATTCATTAATTTGTTTTGATGTATACAAATAAGAAGTTTCGATCATGTATGGTAGGATGTAATTTGACAAATTTAGTACCATCATGTTGCAAAATAAATGATGATTAGGAATCATGCATTAATGATGATTGTATATTTTATGATTTGGCATGATGCATGCAATGATGAAATATTCATGAATTTGAAATTATGCATAAAATACTTATGACAATGATGTACATGATGTATTGCATATGATATGTATCATGAATGCTTTAAATGATGAATGTTTGGTATCATGATCAACATGTTGATAAATGCTTAAAAATTTTAATGTTTGAGTATCATGTATGATATACCCATTAATGATGATTGATTTATTTTTCGGCATCGTGCATGAAAAATAAGGTTTTTGAAATTGTGTATGTTTTAATTTGAATATATAATGATGCACAAATAAAATTGATACTTACCTTTGTCATAATCTAAAAATTAAAAAATTAAAAAAAAAGGGTCTTCCCTTTTTTTGACAATGACAAAGGGGGAGCAAGAATTTCTAGCGTGGATATCATGAAAAGAGGCAAACTAGCTAGCTTACACAATTCAAGATGAAAGCAAAAATTACACAAGAAAGCTATCTTGCATTTGCTTTCGAAATTTTTGCTAACTTGTATGTAGTAAAACTTGCATATCGTAAAAATTGCTAGCTTGTAGTATAAAGAGAAGCAAATAGTTGCTATCTCAAGAAAATTAAACATACTAAACTTACACCTTGCAATAGAAGCAAAATTGCGAGCTCAAACATTACAAAGGAAGCAAAAATTTGCTAGCTTGCAACTTGCATATCTAAAACTTGATAGCTTGAATGTTCTAAGCATGATGTAACATTTGCTGAATTTTCTGGCTTCAAAACTGCATGATGATAAAACTTGATATTATGTTTTTCATGCAATAAGTTAAACTAATATTCCAAACACAAGAATAGTTGGACTTCTCCTTTTTGTTAATGACAAAGGGGGAGAAGTATGATGTTATGCATAAGTTTATGCATAAGCTCATGATGACGTGTTGCAAGTATTCATGATGACTATTGCAATGACTTGATTTCAGTTTGAATTCAAGGTTCTATCAATATGGCATATTGATAGGGGGTGTTTGTTTAAACTCTGGGAATTAAGTTTAACTCCGTCATCAAGTGGTTGTCATCATCAAAAAGGGGGAGATTATTGAATCTCGTATTTTGATGATGAAACTACTTGATATATGTTTATGATTTAGTCTGCGTTTTGAGTGACGCAGGATGCTTTGATCGGGATGAGACAATTAAAGCAGGAATATCATGTTGTGCCGGAGGAACATATCAGAAGATTGGATGTCGGGCTGGTGGATCGGTCGACGTATCGACAGAAGGCTTCTGGCCGTGGACTCGAGCATCGGGCCAAGAAGAGCGGGTATTGTGCCAAGGATATCGGAGTTGCGGAGTCAACTGGCCGATTGGGCAATAGGCTGCAGGAGAGGACGATGCGCCGAAGAATCGGACGAAGCGTCGAGGGACCAATGACTTGTCGGACAACTTAGTTAATTGTTTAGGATTAATTGTCTCGATCGAAGTTTTATTTTAAGTGTGTAGGATTAACTACGATGGAAGAGAGACATGCAACAGGAGTTGCGCCGGAGTCAAGACAATGATCACGTTGGGAGTTCGAGAGTTCGACGGAAGTTCGGACAATCGTCGAAGGTTCTGCGGGAACAAATCCGAGAAGTCCATGAGCTTGCCAAAGAAGCTCGTCGGAACTCGCCAAGTAGATCGTCGTAAGTCCAGGAGTTTGCCAGAAGTCCGCAGGAGCATCACCGAGGGTTCATCGGATGATCGACGGAAGTTCGCTGGAAGCTTGCCGGAAGAAGCGATTGACGCACCGGAGCAAGTTGCAGTAAATGTCTTAGGGAATATCGTAGTTAGCACAATGATTAAGTTGGAAATGAGAGGTGATCCCATTAACTTAATCTTTGGGCAATTGGGCCCCTGAAAAACCCAAATTGGGCCGAATGGATCAACCCATTCGGACCTTGATTTCTGCTAGGCGGTTGAACCGCCCAAGGCAGGAGGTTGCACCGCCTGGGCTCAGTCTCCGAGCGAGACTGGGAGGTGCAACCGCTCCAGCCAGGCGGTGGCACCGCCTAGGCTCAGTCTCCGAGCGAGACTGGGCGGTGCAACCTCCCCTGACAAGAGGTGGCACCGCTTGGGCTCGGTCTCCGAGCACTAGTTGAGCGGTGCAACCGCCTCAGTCAGGAGGTTGCACTGCCTGAGCTCGGTCTTCGAGCTCTAGCAGGAGGTGCAACCACCCCTGACAGGATGTGGCACTGCCCAGAGGCTCAATCTTTGAGCTCTGCTAGGCGGTGCAACCGCTCCAATCAGGAGGTGCAATTGCCTGATCCCGGAATTCCGGGAATTGACAGTTTTGAGCTCCAAATTTGAACTGGGTTGGGGCCTATAAATACCCCACCCATTCAGCACTGAAAGGGCACAGAATACACACCGAAATCTTGATCTTGTTCTGTGATTTTTAGAGCTCAAAATTGTTGTAAAGGCCGAAAGTTCTTCTCCCTCTTTTCTTCCAAGTTCTGAGCTGTAAAGAGAGGAGAGAAAATTCTGTAAGGGTTGTCTCCTAAGTCCGTCAAAAGGAGTGAAACTGTAAAAGGGTGGTTGGTCTTCGCCTATTGAAGGAAGGCCTCTAGTTGACGTCGGTGACCTCGTCGGTGGAGGAAGCCAAAAGTGGAGTAGGTCAAGATTGACCGAACCACACTAAATCTCGGTTTGCATTTACCTTGAGCATATTATCTTTACTACAAACCTCCTCTAAAGTTTACTGCTTTCTGCGCATATACAATCGGGTTTCAAGCTTGGCATATTCCGAATCAGCGTTTAGACGTAAATCTATTTTTTCGTACGATCATCATATTTCAGTTTGCGTTTACGTTTTGATTTCTATCATAACTGCAAACTGCCTTTTATATCCTTGCTTAAACTGCATCTCGCCTAATCAAGTGATTTACGGATCATCATTTAGACGTAAATCAGTTTCTTCGTTCGTATATCATATTTCAGTTTACGCCTACTATCGGATTTGAATCATAACTGCAAACTGCATTTATATCTTTGCTGCATCTCGCTTAAACAAAAGTTAAAGTGATTTACAAATCGGCTTTCTTACCGAAATCACTTTTAACGAACGAACGCAGTTTTTATCGTAAAAGGTTTTCTGCTGCACTAATTCACCCCCCCCCCCCCTCTTAGTGCTCTTGATCCTAACATTATCGTCATAACACCATCTGGCGTAGAATTACTGAGGGAACCACCAGTGTCTCCAAACTTTTTGGTAATGAACTAAAAAGTAACAATGCCTGCAACTCATCATCAAGAGATATTTTTATAGAGGTTAACTAGTTAGTGATACTCTGCATATCATTCAAATGCTCAGCAATAGAAGCATCCTCTCTATATTTTAGGTTCACAAGTTTTCTGATCAAAAAAGCTTTGTTGCCAGCTGTTTTTCTTTCATAGTGACTTTCCAACTTTTTCTGAAGAGAATATGCAGAAATTTCAGTAGAAACATGGTGAAAGACACTATCATCAAGCCATTGTCAAATAAACCCAACTGTATCTAACCTCTTCCACTCATCATCTGTAATAGTTGTGGGTTTTGCACTGTCCCCCTACAAAGGTCCATACAAATCTTTGTAATATAAGATATCTTCCATTCTTGGTTTCTATATCATCTAATTGTTTCCATTTAAACTAATCATGTGAGAAACACTACTGGCCTCCATGTTCAAATAAAAAATTAAATCACCAAAACCCTACTCTGAAACCAGTTGATGGGATATAAAGAGAAACTAAACTTTTGTATATGAACAAATACTAGTAGACCATAACACGTAGCGGAGTTAAATGAAATCACAATCAAATAGAACACAAAGATATACATGAAAAACTCCTCCAATGTGAAGGGTAAAAACCATGGGCCAAACTAGAGATAATCCACTATAAGAATAATGAATATACAAATCTCAATCTCTTGCCCAAAACCCTAGCATTAATCACAAGAGAATAACTGGGATATAAGGATCACGTCACTATGCATAATATCTAAATTGTCTCCAAGTAATCACAGCAAGAATCTACTGTAGATTTGATCTATCCTGAGATGAGAACACTGCATAGATGATTGTGAACAACCTCTCTATGTTGTCCTTGTTTTCTTCCCTTTCTTTCTCTTATTTTCTACCTTTTTCTCATCCTTTTTGAATCAAGATGCTGCTGCAAAGATCTCCCCTCATTGCTGTAGTTTTCTGCCTCGTTGCTGCCCTTTTCTGCCTTAAAAAATGCAGCCCCCGCACCCCCTAACTTTAATCTAGGGTTAGGTCAAAGGGGGTGGGCTGTGGGCTGATAAAGCCCACCTTGGGCTGAACCCACTATGGGTTGTTAGCCCAACAAATACACCTTAATCTTCGTAATAGGTTTTTATTTATGACATTAAATCTATCTAGTTTCATAACTTTTTCGTTAGGTGAGATAACTAAGTCATAAGCATGGATTAGTCTTGTGATCAGGTCGTCATATGGAAGCATCATATCCTTTTTCGATAGTTCAATCATATTTTGTTGTATTAGGTAGGCAAAACAATTTTCATGTCCTTTCATAATCTAATACATCGTTCCTATTTCCATTTAGTTAACTTCATCATGATGATATTATTTTGGAATTATAATGCTTATCAAGATGTGACGAAGTAGTTTGGTGTTGAAAGGTAGTAAATGTTCACAACTTTTTGGAAGAATAGGCAAGTTAGGATTACCGAAGATGGTTCTTAAGGCTTTAGAGTAAGTGGTCCCAACTGATGTTTCATCCCATTATCCTCTAAAATAATAACCTATATTTTTCTCCGCAATTCCTATAAGGTTGCAAATTGTGCTATCTGTAATGGGTATATGATATCCTAAGAGATAAGTGGAGACCCTATCGTGTTCATCCACATGCAAATTATTATAGAACAATCCAACAAGTCTACGATAGATGGGTTCATATATTTGAAGGATTGGTAGGATATCTAGGTTAGCAAATCATTGAATAGGTTCCAAATCACTTAATTCCTCTAAATCATTGAATAGGATATCTATGGTTGGAAATTAAAGGGCATGTTGATGAGAATCGAAAAGTAGGGAGTCATAGTTTTCATCTAATCTCCTCTTCCCTTTGTCCCTTGAGGATCTTCTAGAAATCATGAAGACTACAATTATGAAGACAAATAAGAGGCAAGAATACGTAATGCAAAGGGGTAATCAATTTGGTTTAGGGATTACCTTTGTAGTTTTTCTTTCTTGTGATCACCGAGAGGGTGTTTGAGATTGATCCTTGATTTAGCAGAAAAATGGGGATTCTTTGAGTAGCTAGAGGGAGAGCAAGAGGATCAAGAGGTTTGGAGCACTTTGGAAAGGTGTAGAATAAGTTGGGGTTGGTTCTACCACCGGCCCTAGCTTGTTCTTTATATAGGGCAAGTTGCAGGCGGTGGCACCGCCAGCTGGATGGTGCAACCACCTACAACCCATGACCAACTGGGCGGTGCTACCTGTTAGGATCAAGAGCACTAAGAGTGATTTTCGATGATTTAAAACGACGTTTGTACGATAAAAGTGATTTCGGTATAAAAGCCGATTCGGAAATTGCTTTAACTTAGATTAGGAGAAGTGTAGTTAAAGTAAAGCTATGGAGGCAGTTTGCAGTTAAGATAGAGAACAGAAAGTAAATGCAAACCGAGATTTAGAGTGGTTCGGTCAATCTTGACCTATATCCACTTTTGGCTTCCTCCTCCGATGAGGCCACCGACGTCCACTAGAGGCCTTCCTTCAATAGGTGAAGGCCAACCACTCTTTTACAGTTTCACTCCTTTTGATGGGCTTAGGAGACAACCCTTACAGAATTTGTCTCCTCTCTTGAAAGCTCAAAACTTGGAAGAAAAGAGGGAGGAGAACTTCTAGCCTTTACAACACTTTTGAGCTCTAAAAATCACAGAGTAAGATTGGATTTTCGGTGTCTTTGGTTGCCCTTTCATGCAGGAAAGGGTGGGGTTTATATAGGCCCCAAACCAGTTTGAATTTGAAGCTTAAAAGTGTATTTTCCTGGATTTCCGGGGTCCTAGCGGTACTACCTCCTGATTGGGGCGGTACAATCGCCTGGCTGCTCGGAGACTGAGCCTTTGAGTGGTGCTACCGCTTGACAGGGGCGGTTGCATTGCCCAATCTCGCTCGGAGACTAAGCCCAGGCGGTGCCACTGCCTGACCTGGGTGGTTGCACCGCCCAGCTTTCCTGGGAGACCATCTCCTGGGCGGTGCCACCGCCTGGTAGGAATTCTAGTCCGAATGGGTTGATCCATTCGGCCCAATTTGGGTCTATCAAGGGCCCAATTGCCCCTAGATTACTGCAACTTGCTCTGGTGCATCAATCGCTTCTTCCGGCGAGCTTCCGATAAACTTCCGGCGAACATTCGACAAACCTTCGGCGATGCTCCGGCGGACTTCCGGCAAACTTCTGAACTTGCGACGATCCACTTGGTGAGTTCTGACGAGCTTCTTTGGTAAGCTCTTGGACTTCTCGGATTTGTTCCCATAGAACCTCCGATGACCGTCCGGATTTCCGTCGAACTCTCGAACTCCCAACGTGATCAAGGTCTTGACTCCGGTGCAACTCCTGCTGCATGTCTTACTTCCATCATAGTTAATCCTGCACATATAAAATAAAACTTTGATCAAGACAATTAATCCTAAGCAATTAACCAATTTGTCTGGCATGTCATTGGTCTCTCGATGCTTCGTCCGATTATTCTGCGCATCGTCCTCTCCTACGGCCTATTACCCAATCGGCCAGTTGACTCCGCAACTCCGATATCCTTAGCACAATACCCGCTCTTCTTGGCCCGATGCCTGAGTCTACGGCCCGAAGTCTTCTGTCGATACGTCGACCGATCCACCGGCCCGACGTCCAATCTTTTGACATGTTCCTCCGGCACAACATGATTTTTCTTGCTTTAATTGTCTCATCCTAATCGAAGCATCCTGCGTCACTCAAAACGCTGATTAAAACATAAACGCAATTATCAATTGGTTTCATTATCAAAATACAAGATTCAACACTACCGCCAGCTGGGCGTGTAACACCCCACTTAGTCCCACATCGGAAGTGGGCAATGACTTGTTAGGACCCTTTTTCTGAGCTTTTGAATAACATTTATTTAGTCTGTTTAGTTTAGTTGTTTATTGAGTTCAGTTAGAGTCAGGTAGAGGTTTATTTAATATTTATTTATTATTAAGAGTTCAAGTCTTGGACTCTAGGTGGAACTCTATAAATAGTGATGTAACCCTTTCTTTTGAGAATCAATCAATCAATCAATAAAATGTTATTCCACTCTGTGGCCAAACCCTAGGAGGTCGATCCCCTCGAAGTGATCAAGGAGGGCCGATCCCCTCGAAGCAATCAAGGAGGCCGATCCCCTCGAAGCGATCATTATCATTCCCTGTTCTCCCCTTTCTTCCACGATAAGATCTAAGGGTCTTATCTTGGTATCAAAGCGACGATAAGACTTTAGGATCTTATCATTTGGTATCAGAGCATCCCCATTTCTCACATTTCTTTCATTTATTTTATAATAAAACCTTAGGGTTCTATCAATTGGTATAAGAGCAGCGATCCTCGACATTCTCGCTGTAGTTCATAATCTCAAAAAGAAAAAAGAAAGAGAGAGAGAGAGAGAAGAGGTCGGCAACCATCAACTGCACCCTACTTCCCTTCTCCACCACTACCGCCACTGCAGGGCAACCCGTTCTCCGCTGTCGCCACTGCTGCCTGGCCACCAAGTAGCTATTGTCATCCCCCCCCCCCCCCAACAGAAAAAAAAAAGTAAAAGAGAGAACGAAGAAGAGAGAAGGCCGGTAGCTCGCATCCCCTGCTTCCGGCCAGCCCACCCGCCGCTGTTGCTTCCTGGCCGACGGACCACCACCGTTGCTGCTGCTGCCCAGCCAGCAGCCACCACTGCCGCCGCTGCCCCCCCGGCCAGCGACCTCACCTCCTCGCTGCCCGCAAATCGCTCCAACGAGAAGGGTCGCGACCGCCGTTTCCCAGCCAACGGACCACCCATCGCCGCTTCTACCATCAGCGATGATGACCTAGCCGCAGCGCCATCGCTGCCTTCCCTTGGTTGCAGCTTGGGTCGCATGATCTGTTGGCATCGCTGTTTCTATGATGCGATAGAAACAGAGCAATCGTCAGTCCCTCTGCTACCGCAGGCGTCGGTTGCCTCTACCGCCACCGCTGCTTCTTGGCCACTTCAATGCCACCCCTCTCCTTCGTTGCCGAGCCACCACCATTGCCAGCCACCATGCGACGACCGCCACACACCTCCTAGCTGCCGATCCTCCTTGCTCGCATCCGTAGTGACAAAAACAGGGCAACTCACCGGTTGCCCTTGTTCCCAACCGTGACACCACTAACTCCTCCTTCTCCACTGCCACCGCTGCTCCTCAGCCAGCAACCTCCCCTCCTCGTTATGCCATACCCGCCACAACCACATTCTCTCCCCTTTGAAGCCCATCTGGTCGAAAGGGACCCCTGCCTCCCCTGCTTTCGACCAGCCCCACCGTAGCCGTTGCATTCCGGCCAGTGACCACCATCGTCACTGCTCCCCGGTCAGCAGCCTTCCCTCCTTTCTGCTCCACCTTGCTCGAGCGAGAAGGGCTATGGCCACTGTTTCCTGGCTAGTGGACCAACCCCTTATACTATCGGCGACACTGCCCCAACCGTGCCACCATCGCTACCTTCCCTTGCGTTGCAGCTGTAGTCGCTCGACCATCCCTACTCACGGCGATCAAACCAAGACAACCACGATCGCTATAGCCACCGACATTTCCTCAACCGAACGCGATCCCTTGGCATCACCAGCACCTCCTTCCGCAGTGCGACAGAGATAAAGCAACACTGCCTTCCATCTACGCTGTCGCAGCCACCGCAGCGGTGAGCCCTTGGCGGTGCTGCCCCAGCCGCACCATCACCGCAGCCGCTGCATTCTGGCCAGCGACCACCGTCGCTGCTGCTCCCCGGCCAGCAGCCTTCCCTCCTTGCTGCTCCACCCTGCTCGAGCGAGAAGGGCTGTGGCCACTGTTTCCCGACTAGCGGACCAACCCCTTCTACTATCAGCGATGCTGCCCCAACCGCGCCACCATCGCTGCCTTTCCTTGCGTCGCAGCTACAGTCGCTCGACCGTCCCTACTCGCAGTGATCAAACCAAGACAACCACAACGACCACAGCCACCACCGTTTCCTTAACCGAATGCGATCCCTCGGCGTCACTGGCGCCTCCTTCTGCAGTGCGACAGAGATAAAGCAACTCTGCCTTCCATCCGCGCTGTCACAGCCACCGCAGCGGTGAGCCCTTGGCGGTGCTGCCCCAGCTGCACCATCACCACAAGTTGCCATCACCGCAGCCTCAAGCCCGCTGCTCGGCGATTGCCCCTTGGGTCGCAGCAGCTGCAGCCACATCGACGCAGTCGCCTTCCAATCCTAGCGCTCTCACCCCATGCAGCGATAGAAACAGGGCAGCAACTCTTCCTCTAACGCAGCGACCGCAGCACTGTCCTCGGTGTCCACGTCCTCGACAACTTTGCATTGACAGTGCTGATGCCCTTGACAGACATCAAAAACAGGAGTTAAGAACCCATATTTGCAGTCTTGTGCAATGGCCACCGATAACTCAGTGAAAGCACAAATGGAAGCATGGGAAATCAGAATTGAGAACCAGTTACAAGAAACACTTAATGATTTCAAAAATAGTCTACTAGAGAGTCTCAGCAAATTTCAACAAGATGGGAGCTCAAGTTCTACGTTGATGGGAGCTCAAGATGGAAAGATGGAGATCCAACCAATTGGATCTCTAAGGCAGAAAATTTTTTTCGTTTTCACATAACCCCAGAAGAATCCAAGGTAGAAGTGGCCTCAATCCAGCTCGAGGGAGATGCACTCCAGTGGTACGATTGGTATGAAACTTTCCACGGAGTTCCTTCATGGGAGAAGTTCAAAAGAGGGCTTTTTGTTCGCTTTGGCCCATCCAAATATGAGAATGTTGATTGCCGGCTCGCCAAAATTCGTCAAACTTCTACAGTGTTAGAATATCATAGTAGGTTTGAAAGATTGTCAAGTCAAGCTAGAGATTGGTCGGACCGACAACTTCTGGATACATTTATTGAAGGGCTTATTCTAGAGATCCGGTATGAAGTTAAGGCTCGTCAACCCTGCACTATGATAGCTGCAATCTCATTTGCACATCTACATGAGAAAAAAATTAGAAAGGAAAGATCAGCAAGGGGTTTGTACTATGATGAAAAATGGAGTATGGAGCACCGATGTAAACAAGGGCAACTTCTAATGATTAAACCAATTGGAGAGGAGCCGAAAGCTAAGAATGTGGACTCCGATCATGAAGGTATAAATTTTAATAAAGATGTTGAACCTACCATACATACAATGTATACATTAGCCGATTACTCTAACCCGCAAACTATGGAAGTTGGCGGAACTCTAGAGTATCAGCCTATTATAGTTTTAATTGATACTAGTAGCACTAACAATTTTATGGACATAATGCAACCGAGTTTTGTTTCTTGGAAGACTAAGAAACGAGTGTGTGTCCTAAAAATTGACACATTTCGGATGTTCTTTTTCTATCTAAATAAGAATACTTAGGGTTAGATTGAAATCTAGCATAAAGTCTTACGCTAAACATGATGTCTGGTCTAGTTGTGGTGAGGTAAAGCAAACTACCTATCATACTCCTATAAGTTTTTTTATCAAAGCTTTCTCCACTTTCGTTAATGTCTAACTTAGTGGAGGTATTCATAGGAGTATTGATAGCCTTTGAACTATCCATATTAAATCATTTTAGAAAGTCTAATGGATATTTTGTTTGACTCATAAAAATGCCTTCATTAAGTTGTTTGATTTGCAAGCCTAGAAAAAAAGTTAATTCGCCCATTAAACTTATTTCAAACTCTTGATTCATACTTTTGGCAAATGATTCGCATAAAGATTCATTCGTAGAACCGAAAATAATATCATCAACATAAATTTGAATAATAAAAAAATTATTTTCAAATTTTTTAATAAATAATGTGGTATCAACCTTGCCTTTAGAGAAATTATTTTGGATAAAACATAAGCTAAGTCTCTTAATTTATAGAGAGCTTTAGTCAATTTAAACACATGATTAGGGAAATTATCATTCTTAAATCCGTGAGGTTGTTCAACATAAACTTCTTCGGAAATAAAGCCATTAAGAAAAGCACTTTTAACATCCATTTAAAATAACTTAAAATTATTACTACTAGCATAGGCAAGGAGCATCCTTATGGCTTCTAATCGTGCCATAAGAGCAAAAGTTTCTTCATAATGATACATTCTTCTTGGTTGAAACCCTTGGCCACTAATCTAGCCTTATTTTTAATCACGATACCAAATTCATCTTGCTTGTTTCTAAAGACCCATTTAGTACCAATAAGTAAATAATCATTTAGCCTTGAAATAAGCTTCCACACCTTATTTCTTTCAAATTGGTTCAACTCTTCTTACATTGTAATAACCCATGAATCATCTTTCAAGGCCTCATCAATGCATTTAGGTTCAATTTAAGAAAGAAAAGCGGTGTTGGCACAAAAATTCTTAAGAAGAGTTTGAACCCCTTTTGTTGTGTCTCCTATAATTAGCTCCTTAGGATGAGCATTTACATACTTCCATTCCTTGGGTAAGGATATTTCGAAAGAAGATGCATCCAAGTTTCTAGTTGAAGGAGAAAGTTTATTTAAATTCAAAGCATCAAAATTAAGATCATCATCAAACTCATTTTTCTTGCATTCAAAAATCTCATTAAAGACAACATGAATAGATTCTTCTATAACCAAAGTTCTTTTGTTAAAAATATGAAAGGGCTTAGAAATAGAAGCGTAACCAAGAAAAATCTCTTGATCGGATTTTGCATCAAATTTTCTTAAGGCATCTTTTTCATTCAAGATAAAACATTTACAACTGAAAACTTTAAAATATGAAACATTGGGTTTTTTGTTGTTCCACAATTCATAAGGAGTTTTGGAAAGTAATGGTCTTACTAGAACCCTATTCATGACATAGCATGTCGTATTAATGGCTTCGGCCCAAAAATATTTGGGTAGGCTATATTCGTTCAACATAGTTCTTGTCATTTCTTGTAAGTTTCTATTTTTTCTTTCTACTACTTCATTTTGTTGATGATTTCTTGAAGTAGAGAAATTGTTGTTGTATCCATTGGATTCACAAGAATCTTGGAAATCACTATTTTAAATTTCACCACCATGATTATTTCAAATTGATAAAATCATAAAACCCTTTTTATTTTGAACAAGTTTACAAAACTTAGAAAAATACCTAAAGCAATCACTTTTGTGTGCCAAGAAGTAAGTCCAAGTGTATCTACTATAATCATCCACGATGATAAAAGCGTATTCGCTATCTCCTAGGTTTAATGTAGCAATTGGTCCGAACAAGTCCATATGGATCAATTGCAATGGTCTAGAGTGTTGAATCTCGGATTTTGATGATGAAGTCAATTGTCATTTGTTGTCTAATCTATGTGTTGAGATAAGTGTGCAGGATTAACTACGATGAAAGTTAGACAAGCAGCAGGAGTTGCACCGGAGTCAAGTTCATGATCACATTGGAAGTTCGAGAGTTCGACGGAAGTTCGGACGGTCGTCGGAGGTTCTGCGAGAACAGATCCGAGAAGTCCAGAAGCTTGCCAAGCGAAGCTCGTCGGAACTTGCCAAGTGGATCGTCGCAAAGTCCAGGAGTTTGCCGGAAGTCCGCAGGAGCATCACCGAGGGTTCATCGGATGATCGACGGAAGTTCGCCGGAAACTCACCGGAAGAAGCGATTGACGCACCGAAGAAAAGCTGCAGAAATTGTCTTAGATTTAATCGTAGTTAGCACGTTGATTAAGTTGGAAAATGGGAGGTGATCCCATTGGCTTAATCTTGGGGCAATTGGGCCCCTGAAAGACTGAAATTGGGCCGAATGGAACTAACCATTCGGACCCTGATTGCACTAGGAGGTGCAACCGCCTAGGCCAGGAGGTGGCACCGCCTGGGCTAAGCCTCCCAGCGAGACTGGGCGGTGCAACCTCCCCAGCTAGGAGGTGGCACCGCCTGAGCTCAGTCTTCGAGCAAGACCTCCCTGACAGAGAGGTGGCACCGCCTGAGCTCGGTCTTCGAGCTCTGGCAGAGAGGTGCAACCGCCTCAGTCAAGAGGTGGCACCGCCTGGGCTCAGTCTTCGAGCTCTGCCAGGCGGTGCAACCTCTCCAGTCAAGAGGTGCAACCGCCTGATCCCGGAATTCCGGGATTTGATCGTTTTGAGCTCCAAATTTGAATTGGGTTGGGGCCTATAAATACCCCACCCATTCAGCACTGAAAAGATACATGCCTACACCGAAATCTTGATCTTTTCTGTGATTCTAAGAGCTCAAAAGTGTTGTTAAGCCTTTAAGTCTCCTCCTTCTGTTCTTCAAGTTTTTGAGTTGTAAAGTGAGGAGAGAAAGGTCTGTAAAGGTTGTCTCCTGAGCCTGTCAAAAGGAGAGAAACTGTAAAAGGGCAGTTGGCCTTCGCCTATTGAAGGAAGGCCTCTAGTTGACGTCGGTGACCTCGTCGGTGGAGGAAGCCAAAAGTGGAGTAGGTCAAGACTGACCGAACCACTCTAAATCTCTGGTTTGCGTTTATTTTGAGCACTTTATCATTACTGCAAACCTCCTTCATAACTACTGCTTTCTGCGCTTTTACGAACAAGTTCTAAGTGATGTTCCTTCAGAATCTGCATTCAGACGTAAATCGGTGTTTTCGTACATTACAGTTTACGTTTACGTTTTGATTCTGCAAAATTGTCTTCTACGCCTTCACGAACAAGTTTCTAAGTGCTGATCTGTCCGAATCTGCTTTCAGACGTAAACTAGTGTTTTCGTACGATATTTACATTGCAGTTTACGTTTACGCCTTGATTCTGCAAAACTGTCTTCTGCGCTTGTACGAACGAGTTTCTAAAGTTCAGATCCTTTTGAAACTGCGTCTAGATGTAAAATTACGTTTAGACGTAAAACTGCTCAAACTGCATTTAGACGTTTTAAACGTAAATTGAGTTTAGACGTAAATCTGAGTTTAGACGTAAATCTGAGTTTAGACGTAAATCTGCGTTTAGACGTAAATCTGTGTTTAGACGTAAATCTGCCTTTAGACGTAAAACTGCGTTTAGACGTAAACTACGTTTAAACGTAAAACTACGTTTTAGACGTAAAACTGAGTTTGGACGTAAATCTGCGTTTAGACGTAAATCTGCGTTTAGACGTAAATCTGCATTTAGACGTAAAACTGCGTTTAGACGCAAACTGCATTTAAACGCAAATTGTGTTTAGACGTAAACTACGTTTAGACGTAAACTGCACTTAGTCATAAGTTATCTTTGAGTCGGCTTTTTGCTTCAAAACTAATTTTTATCGAACGAACGCAGCTTTTGTTTTTAATCGCTAAAAGATTTCCGCTGCACTAATTCACCCCCCCCCCCCCTCTTAGTGCTCTCGATCCTAACAATTGGTATCAGAGCAAGGTTAACTCTCTAACGGATTAAAACCCAAAGAGAAATGGCATACGCCAGAAACCAAGAGGGGCATTCTATTACGCGTCCACCCATGTTCAGTGGGACGGACTACACCTATTGGAAGACCCGAATGAGGATCTTTCTTATTTCTATGGATTTTGAACTGTGGAATCTTGTCGAAAACGGATTTTCGAAGTCTTCTCTTCCAATGATCGATTGGAATGATTTGGAGAAGAAGGCTTTCGCTCTTAATGCAAAGGCTATGAATGCCTTATTTTGTGCACTTGATAAAAACGAGTTTAACTGTGTTTCAACTTGTGAAACTACATTTGATATTTGGCACACACTCGAAGTGACCTATGAGGGCACAAGTAGAGTAAAAGAGTCAAAAATCAATTTGCTGTTACATTCTTTCGAACTTTTTCGGATGAAACCGAGTGAAACCATTGGCGACATGTTTACCCGTTTCACGGATGTCATCAACGGTCTAAAAGGACTCGGAAAGAGCTTTTCGGATTTTGAGCTTGTTAATAAGATACTAAGATCCCTTCCTAAGAGTTGGGATCCTAAAGTCACTGCTATTCAAGAGGCAAAAGATCTGTGAAATTTCCCTCTTGAAGAACTAATCGGGTCATTAATGACCTACGAAATGACTTGTAAAGCTCATGAAGAGCAAGAAGACATCCTTCCAAAGAACAGGAAGGATATGACACTCAAAACTTCTGAATGCCACTTGAGAGAAAACTCAAGTGATGAGGACTGTGATGATGACTTGGCACTTCTAACAAGAAAGTTTAAAAAGTTCTTTAAAAGAAACAAGTTTAAGAATGATGCAAAAAATAAACTTGAACCCAAGAAGGACCAAGTAATCTGCTATGAATGCAAAAAGCTGGGACACTACAAGAGTGATTGTCCCCAAGTCAAAAGGAGAACATCAAAGAAGAAGGCGCTTCAAGCAACATGGGATGACTCAAGCGCATCCGAAGAAGAGGAGTCCAACACCGAGCAAGTTGCTCATTACGCCTTAATGGCCATCGAAGATGAGGTAACAAATTCAATAGATGCAGATTTATCATTCGATGAAATATTAAATGCTTTCCATGAATTGTTTGATGAATGCAAAAATATCAGTAGAAAATACAAATTGCTGAAAAAGGTGCATGATAGTCTTACTTGTGAGTTTGACAAGTTAAAAGTTGAACATCATGATAGTTTACATTCATGTATCAAATGTCATGATTTAGAAACTTTCCAAAAAGAAAACCTGCTACTCAAGGACACCTTGAAGAAATTCGAGGTTGGTAGCAAGTCATTGAACATGATCCTTGCAAACAAGGGTCACGTTCCAAAAAGAAGTGGAATTGGATTTGTGAGAAGTCCTTACCTAAATCCAACCACTTTTATAAAAGGCTCCATCCTACATGTTCAACACCAAGCAAAATGCAACTTTTGTTGCAAAATTGGACACAATACACATTGTTGTCCATTCAAGAAAATAAGTCCAAACAAATTGATTTGGGTTCCTAAAGGAACCATGAAAAATTCTATGCAACATGATAAGAAATGTAGATCTATTTGTGAGGCACCCAAAAGCAAATGGGTTCCTAAAAATCATCCCTTCCTATAAAAACATTAAAATTTTAGGCCGGAGCAAGAAATAATATTCTGCTCCTTGACTCTCGATAGGCACAAACCAAGAGTCAAAAAGGAACTCACAACGCTTAAGTAACAAGTGGAAGTTGTGAAATCACAAATACGATTTGGATACAACCTTATTAGAAACATATGATATCCAAATTCACATATCCCCTTGATCTTCGAACCCGTCAACACTATCATCTACGAATTAATTCTTGTATCATGAAGAAACTAAATATGTCATGATCTTAAAAGGGATACCAAACAAACTATCAACATACATATGCACGTTAAAAGACCAATCTTAATTGCTCTGAAATGAAAAACTCTCCTCAAGGCAAAGACTCCCTAATCAAATCACATTAGGTGCTCACTGGCTGCAGGCGGTGGCACCTCTCCAGCTGGCGGTGGCACCTCCAGCTACCACGGGTTGCCAGAGGTTGCACCGCTCCAGCTAGAGGTGCAACCGCCCGCAACTCTGCTTTTTTAAACCCACGCTAGGGCCGGCAGTGGAACCGACCCCAACTCACTCCCATTTCCTCCTCTACTCTTCCAAGTCTCCTCCATTCTCATTTCACTCCTCTAAGCCTTCCAAATACCTCCTATTTCGGAGCAAAACATCAAGAATCCTTCCTTCTCTTGAAGATTTCACAAAGGTACTCTCTAAGAAGCCCTTAAATTCTGTTTTGTTCTTCATTTACCCTTGCTCATCATCATCCCTCTAAACAGCAGTAGTTATGGGATCTAGAAGATCCTCAAGGGACAAGGGAAAGAGGAGTTTAGTAGAAGAGTTTGATTTCACTCTTTTCGATTCAAAAAACCATGCTGAAAAATTTCCCTCTTTCGAACTTAGATGTATCAATAAGGGAAAATACGTAGATCTAAATGAACTAAGAGACTTAGAGACTATCCAATGGTTTGCAAACCTAGATCTACTTCCAATCTTGCAGATTAACGAACCCATCTAACCTAGGCTAGTTAGATTATTTTACAATAACATACAAATAGATGATGAAGAAAGGATGTCCACCTATCTTTTAGGACAACACATCTCAATCACTGATAGGTTCATTTGTGATATGATAGGCATTCCCATAAAAAGCATAGGACTTTACTTTAGAGGATCATGGGATGATGAAAGTATTGGAACATCCTATGTTGAAGCCTTAGGAACAATCTTTGCCAATCCTAACATAGCATTGGTTCCTAAAAGTTGTGAACATCTATTGCCTTTGAACACTAAGATACTTCATCATATCATGACTAGTATAATTCTTCCTAAACAATACCATCATGATGAAATAAGTCAATTAGAATTAGGAACTATGTACTTAATCATGAAGGGACATGACATCTGTCTTGGTTATCTTATCCAACAAAACATGTTAGAATTATCTAAGAAAGATATGATGCTCCCATATGGTGGTATAATCACAAGAATAATGAAAGCTTACGACATTCTAATACCACCAGAAGAAGAAGTAATGAAAGTAGATCGATTCAGCATAATAAACAAAAATCTACTTCACCGACTAAGATGTTACTATAGAAACGGTAACTGGGTTAGAATCCCTAGAAGGACTGATCACCCTCAACCTGAACCAGAATCGGAAACACTAGTATTTAGGGGTACCCAATCTCCTCCGACCCTTCCCTTTGAGGAAATACATCCAGTTGAGCAAACTCATACATCCATCGAAGAAATTGGGATTCGAATGGATCGATTCGAACAGAGACAAGAACGGATTGAACAACGACAAGATCAAATCCTATCTGAGCTGCAGCAAATTCATAGTCAATTTGACTCCTTGTTTAGGCACTTTAATTTTCCACCTCATCAATGAACTTGTTGAACACCTGTTGTTGTTGTAAACTTCTTATGTTACTTCTGATGTGCTGGCTGTAAACATCTATCGTGGGAAACATATATCTTGCGCCTTGTGGTAAAAGTTATCTCAGATTTTTATGGTATCATTATTGCTTGGTATGTGATGTGTCCAAATTAAGAATGTTGTGCTTTGAAACTAAAAGTTTTGAAAACCTTGTGCTTTGATTTCATTCGAAGAGAATTAGGAATGTTGATATGTCCGAATAGATAAATTTGTTAAAATTATTTTTTGGACTATGTTGAATGATCAAATCACTTGATTGCCATGTTTCTATGATTATATGTGAAAATCTGTAACAAAATCTTGTCCGAATGCATCTTATTCAACAGATTTTCTCGTACACCTTCATGAAAAATAAGTTTCTGAAATAAATTTGATGAAGTGATTCATGTGTATGTATTCCATCCTGCAAAATCTTTATAAAAGGGGAAGAAGTATTTAAAGCAATCAATGTAAAATTCCTCTATAAGCTTGCTATTGTTACTTTCCTGGTATCATAATGTTTTTTGTTGATGACAAAGGGGGAGATATATGAATTGATAAACACTGCTATGATTATGCCATCCTTGCATCACCAAGAGATATATGAACATGTGCTAAAGTTTGCATTATTCCCTGAGTTGATATCTTATCATGTGAAGAAAATTGCTAGAATATTTCAAATGTGTGCATCATGTAATAGTGCTTCACAGCTTTATATGATAATGTTCAAACTATATGATGAATAGTTACAAACACAATCATACAAACTTGATGATGTATGTCAAGCCTTGACATCATCTTTGAAGAGATACATCATGATGAGTATCATGATGAGAGTATTGATAAGTTTAACTGATCTAACTTATCAATACGTCACTTGAATTCTTAGGTATTGAATTCAAGGTTGACTTATCTCAACTATGGCATATAGACAGGGGGAGTTAAGGATAACTCCATTATCAATTGATTGTCATCATCAAAAAGGGGGAGATTGTTGAATCTCAGATTTTGATGATGAAGTCAATTGTCATTTGTTGTCTAATCTATGTGTTGAGATAAGTGTGCAGGATTAACTACGATGTAGACAAGCAGCAGGAGTTACGCCGGAGTCAAGTTCATGATCACATTGGAAGTTCGAGAGTTCGATGGAAGTTCGGACGGTCGTCGGAGGTTCTGCGAGAACAGATCCGAGAAGTCCAGAAGCTTGCCAAGCAAAGCTCGTCGGAACTTGCCAAGTGGATCGTCGCAAAGTCCAGGAGTTTGCCGAAAATCCGCAGGAGCATCACAGAGGGTTCATCGGATGATCGACGGAAGTTCGCCGGAAACTCGCCAGAAGAAGCGATTGACGCACCGAAGCAAAGCTGCAGAAATTGTCTTAGATTTAATCGTAGTTAGCACGTTGATTAAGTTGGAAAATGGGAGGTGATCCCATTGGCTTAATCTTGGGGCAATTGGGCCCCTGAAAGACTGAAATTGGGCCGAATAGAACTAACCATTCGGACCCTGATTGCACCAGGAGGTGCAACCGCCTAGGCCAGGAGGTGGCACCGCCTGGGCTAAGCCTCCCAGCGAGACTGGGCGGTGCAACCTCCCCAGCTAGGAGGTGGCACCGCCTGAGCTCAGTCTTCGAGCAAGACCTCCCTGACAAAGAGGTGGCACCGCCTGAGCTCGGTCTTCGAGCTCTGGCAGAGAGGTGCAACCGCCTCAGTCAAGAGGTGGCACTGCCTGGGCTCAGTCTTCGAGCTCTGCCAAGCGGTGCAACCTCTCCAGTCAAGAGGTGCAACCGCCTGATCCCGGAATTTCGGGATTTGATCGTTTTGAGCTCCAAATTTGAATTGGGTTGGGGCCTATAAATACCCCACCCATTCAGCACTGAAAAGATACAGACCTACACCGAAATCTTGATCTTTTCTGTGATTCTAAGAGCTCAAAAGTGTTGTTAAGCCTTTAAGTCTCCCCCTTCTGTTCTTCAAGTTTTTGAGTTGTAAAGTGAGGAGAGAAAGGTCTGTAAAGGTTGTCTCCTGAGCCTGTCAAAAGGAGAGAAACTGTAAAAGGGCAGTTGGCCTTCGCCTATTGAAGGAAGGCCTCTAGTTGACGTCGGTGACCTCGTCGGTGGAGGAAGCCAAAAGTGGAGTAGGTCAAGACTGACCGAACCACTCTAAATCTCTGGTTTGCGTTTATTTTGAGCACTTTATCATTACTGCAAACCTCCTTCATAACTACTGCTTTCTGCGCTTTTACGAACAAGTTCTAAGTGATGTTCCTTCAGAATCTGCATTCAGACGTAAATCGGTGTTTTCGTACATTACAGTTTACGTTTACGTTTTGATTCTGCAAAACTGTCTTCTACGCCTTCACGAACAAGTTTCTAAGTGCTGATCTGTCCGAATCTGCTTTCAGACGTAAACTAGTGTTTTCGTACGATATTTACATTGCAGTTTACGTTTACGCCTTGATTCTGCAAAACTGTCTTCTGCGCTTTTACGAACGAGTTTCTAAAGTTCAGATCCTTTTGAAACTGCGTCTAGACGTAAAATTGCGTTTAGACGTAAAACTGCTCAAACTGCATTTAGACGTTTTAAACGTAAACTGAGTTTAGACGTAAATCTGAGTTTAGACGTAAATCTGTGTTTAGACGTAAATCTGTGTTTAGACGTAAATCTGCGTTTAGACGTAAATCTGCCTTTAGACGTAAAACTGCGTTTAGACGTAAATTACGTTTAAACGTAAAACTGCGTTTTAGACGTAAAACTGAGTTTGGACGTAAATCTGCGTTTAGACGTAAATCTGCGTTTAGACGTAAATCTGCGTTTAGACGTAAAACTGCGTTTAGACGCAAACTGCATTTAAATGCAAATTGTGTTTAGACGTAAACTACGTTTAGACGTAAACTGCACTTAGTCATAAGTTATCTTTGAGTCGGCTTTTGCTTCAAAACTGATTTTTATCGAACGAACGCAGCTTTTGTTTTTAATCGCTAAAAGATTTCCGCTGCACTAATTCACCCCCCCCCCCTCTTAGTGCTCTCGATCCTAACATAGAGGTGCTTATTTGGCTCTTTGGTTTGAAACTACCTTTTATTTGTTTTCCTAGTTGACATGCATCATGCACATTGTCTTTAACGAACTTAATGTGAGGAATTCCTCTTATAAGTTCTTTAGATAAGATTTGAGAGATTAATTTCATGCTAGCATGACCTAATCTCCTATGCCAAAGCCAAGCATCATCATTCAAAACTGAAAAACACATTTCATTACAAAGATCATCAATGTCGATAGTGTATACATTATTTTATTTTAGGGCAATCATAGATATATTTTTGTGTGGTTTTTCAATAACACAAGCATTGGATTCAAATCTAATGATATATCATTTATCACATAATTGACTAATGCTCAAAAGGTTATACTTTAATCCATCAACCAATAACACATCTTCAATAAAGAAGTTGTATTTGTTACCTATGGTTCCTTTGCCAATGATTTTACCCTTGTTGTTGTCTTTGAAGGTGACATATCCTTCGTCTAGACTAGTGAGCTTAGACAATTGAGATGGATCTCCGGTCATATGCCTTGAGAATCCACTATCAAGGTACCATCTCTTGGTCCTAGCTTGTGATGGTAAATATTTCTACAAAAAGAGATGATTTTTAGGTACCCATTTGACCTTGGGTGCCTCAAAAATTGATCTACACAACTTATCATATTGATTTAGTCATTTGAGGTTCTTTTAAGAACCCAAATCAATTTATGTGGACTATATCTCTTAAATGGATATTTGTACGCAACATGTCCAAATTTGCAACAAAAGTTAGTTGGATTTTGATGAGAGCTACTCACAAATCCGATTCCACTTCTTTTATGAACATGACCCTTATTGGTAAGGATCATGTTCAAGGACTTGCTACCAACCTCAAATTTTTCTAAGGTTTCTTTGAGTAGCAAGTTTTCCTTTCTAAGTATTTCTAATTGATTGCATTTTGTGCAAGGAGCTAAACTATCATCATGCTCAATTTTTAGTCTATCAAAATCACTAACAAGAGAAGCATGCTCCTGTTTTAACAATTTATATTTTTTACTACCTAATTTACATTCATCGAATAAATCATGAAAAGCACTTAGAAATTCATCAAAAGATAAATTTGCATCTAATGAACTGCTTACCTCATCTCTAATAGCAATTAGCGCATAGTGAGCAACTTGCTTGATGTTGGTTTACTCTTCTTCTTCGGATGCACTTAAGTCGTCCCACGTTGCTTTAAGAGCCTTCTTCTTCTTTGGTTGTTTCTTCTTTGCTTGGGGACTTTCGCTTTTGAAATGTCCCGGCTTCTTGTATTCATAGCATATGACTTGTTCTTTCTTGGGTTCAAATTTATTTTTAGTGTCATTTCTAAATTTATTCCTTTTTATGAATTTTTTAAACTTTCTTGTCAAGAGTGCCAAGTCATCATCATAGTCCTCATCACTTGAATTTTTTTTTAAGTGGTCTTCTTGAGTTCTTAGTGTCATATCCTTCCTGTTCTTTGGAAGGTTGTTTACAAACTTTTCATGAGCATTACAAGTCATCTCATAGGTCATTAGTGACCTAATTAGTTCTTCGAGAGGAAAGTTATTTAAATCCTTGGCCCCTTGAATGACCGTTATTTTAGGGTCCCAACTCTTTGGAAGGGATCTTAAGATTTTATTATTAAGTTCAAAATATGAGAAACCTTTGCCAAGTCCTTTTAGACCATTGACGACATCCGTAAATCTAGTGTACATGTCTCCAATGGTCTCACTCGGTTTCATCCGAAACAACTCATAAGTATGGACTAAAATATTAATTTTTGACTCCTTTACTCTACTAGTACCTTCGTGAGTAACTTCGAGTATGTGCCAAATATCAAAAGTTGTTTCACAAATAAACACTCAATTGAACTCGTTTTATCTAAAGCATAAAACAAGACATTCATAGCCTTGCCGTTTAAAGCGAAAGTCTTCTTTTCCAGCTCATTCCAATCGTTCATTGGAAGAGAAGACTTTTGAAAACCATTTTCGATAATGTTCCATAGCTCAAAATATATAGAAATCAGAAAAATCATTATTCTAGTCTTCCAATATATGTAATATGTTCCATTGAACATAGGCAGATGTGTAATTGAATGACCCTCTTGATTTTCGGCAAATGTCATCTCTCTTGGGTTTCAAACCAAATGAGAGTGACAGAGCCGAAAACCAATTGTTAGGATTAAGAGCGGCACTAAGAGGGTGGGGTGAATTAGTACAGTGAAAAAAAAATGTTGATTCCGAAAAGTATTCGTTTTGATTCAATCCGTTTCAGAAAGATATTGAACTTGAAAGCTTTCGTAAGAGTGCAAAGAGAGGGTTAAGGAAGTTTGCAATAATGTAAGTTGTACAAATAGAAAAGCAAACTAGAATTTAGAGTGGCTCGATCATTGTGGCCTATATCCACTTTTGATTCCTCCTCCATCGAGGTCACCGGTGTCCACTAATGGTCTTCCTTCAATAGGTGAAGACCAACAACCTTTTACAGCTCTTTCTCATTTTCATAGGTTTAGGAGAGAACCATTACAAGCCTCACACCTATCTTGAATGATCTCAATGTTAGGAATGAGTTGGCACTAAAGCAAAATGAAGTCCCGGAGTCCAGAACGTGATTTCGTTGGGAGTTCGAGAGTTCGTCGAAAGTCCGAACGTTCGTTGAAAGTTCTGTCGGAACTAATCGAGAAGTCCAGGAGCTTGCCAAAGAAACTCATCGGAACTCACTCAGAAGATCATCGTGAAGTCTAGGAGCTTGCTGAGAGTCCGCCGGAACATTGCTGAGAGATCGTCGGAAGTTTGCCGGAAGATCGTCAGAAGCTTGTCGGAAGAAACCTTGACTCATAGGACTTATTTAGCTTAGTAAATGTCTTAGATTTCATAGTTAGCATATAATTAGGATTGCAATTGGGCCAATCCAATAAGGGACTAGTTGGGCCCATGTATGGACTGTGTTGGGCCCACTGAAAGGCCCAAATAGTGACCCAAGAGGTGGCACTATCGTGGCATAGTCTTTGAGACTGTGTCAGGCGGTGGTACCGCCAGTCTAGGCGGTGGTACCACCCAAACACAGTCTCCAAGAGGCTATCAGGTAATGGTACCGTCAGTCTGGGTGGTGGTACCACCTAGTGTTAGGTGGTGGTACTACCTAGTGCATTGTCACTATCAGACTAACACTGGCGGTGGTACTGCCCAGCATAGGAGTTTGTACCACCCGTACCCAGGAAACCCGGGATGAGACCTTTTTAGGCTCCAAGTTTGAATCAACTTGAAGTCTATAAATACCCCTCTCATCTCTAGTTAAAATACACAGAACTGATAGCAAAAAAGGAAAGAAAACTCTGTTGTAACTGTGTGTGAACTCCTCCCAAAGCTCTAAATGTTAGTGTAGTTTGAGAGAGGAGTAAGAGGGGTTATAAAGGTTCTCTCCTAAACTTATCAAAAGGAGAATTGAGTTGTAAGGTGGTTGATCTTCGCCCATTGAAGGAAGATCGTTAGTGAATGCCGGTGGCCTCGACGGAAGAGGAATCGGTGGAGTGGATGTAGGTCATGACGACCGAACCACTATAAATTTTGGTTTGCATTTCCTTTATGCTATTTCCTTATATTGCAAATTGAATTCTTGCATTCACTATGCTTCTGTAAGCTTTAAGTTAAATACATATTCAAGATCAATTTTTATCGTAAGAAGATATTTAAACCAGTGATTTTATCGCTGCACTAATTCACCCCCCCTCTTAGTGCCAACTCGTTCCTAACAGTTGGTATCAGAGCTTTATAATTTCTTATTTGTTTTAACACCCAAGAGAAATGGCTCTTTTTAGCTTTCAAGATGGACTTTCTCTTATTCATACTCCCTTGTTCAATGGGACGAACTACACTTATTGGAAAACTCGAATGAGAGTTTTCTTGCTTTCGTTTGATTTGAATTTATAGAATATTATCGAAAGTGGTTTTCAAAGGTCTTCTCTTCCAATAAACCACTGGAATAATTTGGAGAAGAAGACTTTTTCCTTAAATGCTAGAACTATGAACACTCTATTTTGCGCTTTGGATAAAACTAAGTTTAATCGGGTTTCTACATGCAAAATGACTTTCGATATTTGGCACACTCTTGAAATCACACACGAAGGTAATAGTAGAGTAAAAGATTCTAAGATAAACCTTTTGATGTATGATTTTGAACTTTTTCGAATGAAGCCAAGCGAAACCGTTGTTAACATGTACACCAGTTTTACAGATGTTGTCAATGGTTTAAAAGTACTTGGCAAATATTTTTTGAATTTTGAGCTTATTAACAAGATATTAAGATCCCTTCCAAAAAGTTGGGATCCTAAAATAACAACAATACAAGAAGCAAAAGATCTCAATATTTTTCAACTTGAAGAACTTATCGGTTCATTATTGACATATGAAATGACTTGCAATGCTCATGAAGAGCTTGAGAATAACCTTCCAAAGAATATGAAGGATTTGAAACTTAGAACAATCGAAGACCACTCAAGTATAATTTCAAGTGATAGTGAACTTGAACTCCTCATGAAATTTAAAAAATTCATGAAACAACGATTAAAGAACAAAAATAAACTAAAAAAGAACGCAACTACTTACTATGAACGCAAGAAAAGGGAAGCACTTTGGGATGAATCGAGCTCCTTCGAAAATAAGGAGAAAATCAACAAAGGCGAGGTGGCCAACTACGCCTTAATGACTTTCGACAATGAGGTAACCAAAATTCTTTTAATTTATTTTAAAATTACATGATGCTTTTCATGAGTTATTTTTAATTTAGTTTAGAAAAATTATTTTTCTTAAAAATTACATGTTTAATAATGTAATTAAAATGGAAAAATTAGGAATCATGCTTATCCTTCTTGTAATGATCATGAAAATTACATGTTTTAAGATAAAACAAATAAAATGTTAGATTTAAAAGTAATGATAGTCCTATGTATGTTTTTCAAGAAGAAATAATATGTATCTTGATGATTTCATGATTTTGATTGAAGTTGATTTATGTTTAATGAATTCATGCTTGATGAAATAATGTAATGATGATTTGAAATCATACTTAATGTGTTTATCCTTTTAAATTATGCATGATGATTCTTGCGATTTATGGATTATTGATTTTTACCATAATGAAAGTGGCTTTTTCGGTTTTAAAAATGATGCATGTTTTGATTTGACATAAATGAAAAAGGCATGCTTATATGAAATAATTATGCTTGAAGATTTTATATTTAATTATGCATGATGATTTGGAGTAATGATGATTTTTGGGTGATTTATGGTGATATCCATGATGATACTTGCTCTTTTGATTTTAAACTATGATATATGGTTTTCATACGAAAAACTTCAATATGCTTATATGAAATCAATCAATTAAAATGAAACACATAAAAAGGAAAATATATTATCATTGGAATTAACATAATGAATCTATTTATGTTACGAATTTTGTGAACCATGAAATTGATTTGATGATTTAAATTTGAATAATTTTTTTATCTAAATCATGATCTTGATTCCTTAATATTTACAAATTAAGATTTATTATGAATCAAGATTTTTCATTAATCATTCTCCTATGATTCTACTTGATATTTTCTTAAGAGGAGATTTTCTAAATGAATCATGATTTTTCTTGTGAGTTCTTTGATTTATTACTTGAGATTTTTTTAATTAAGATCTCTTCTTTGTACACCTACGATTTTTATTCTTAGTATTTTATTTAAAGAAGAGATTTACTATATGAATATTATCTTTTGGTATTCAAGTGGTCTTATCTTTCATGACATGATTTCTTTGTATTTATGGCTTGTATATCTTGAAATGATTGAAATATTTTACACTATTATGTTCTTCCCCTATTCTTTTTTATTTACAATGATAAAAGGGGGAAAAGTTATGATCAAGCATGATGGATGTAATTTGATAAATTGATACCATCATGATGTGAAATATTTATGATTTGGAATGATGCATGCAATACTTATGCTTTTTATTATGATGATGTATGTGATGTATTGCATATGATGTGAATCATGATTAAAATTGCTTTGATTTGAATTCAAGGTTTATCTCAATTATGGTATTTTGAAATAAGAATGATTATTTATCTTTGTCATGCTTTGAAAATTGTTGTAAAGGGAAAAAGAGATACAAAATTATATTCTTACCTTTTTTTTGACAATGACAAAGGGGGAGATAGCTAGCTTGCACAAGTCGAGAAGATGCAAAAACTTGCTTGCTTGCTTATACATCTAAAGTGAATCAAAAATTGCAAACGTATATATTGCAAAAGGAGGCAAAACTTATTAGTTTGCTCATCTCAAAAACAAGAAATGCTATCTTGCAATCTCAAGTAATAGTACTATCTTGCCTATCTCAAGAAGCAAAACTTGCAACTTGCACATTGCAAAAGGAAGTAAGAATCACTAGCTTGCACACTTCAACAAGAAAGCTATCTTGCATTTGCTTTCGAAATCTTGCTAGCTTACGCCTTCTAAAATGAAAAAAAAAAATTTGCTAGCTTGTATCATCTCTTGAGCACCCAAAAAGCAAGATATCATTTCTTGCTCCTAGCTTGTGATGATATACATTTCTAAAAAGGAGGATGATTTTTAGGTACCTACTTGATCTTGGGTGCCTAAAAAACTGATCTAAATTTCTTATCATGTTGTATGGAATTTTTTATGATTCCTTTAGGAACCCAAATCAATTTGATTGGACTAACTTTCTTGAATAGACAATGATAAGTTCTATGTCCATGTTTGCAACAAAAGTTACATTTGTTTTGGTGCGAAACATGCAAGATATGGCCTTTAATGAAAGTGGTTGGATTTTGGTGAGAGCTTCTCACAAATCCGATTCCACTTCTTTTATGAACGTGACCCTTATCGGTAAGGATCATGTTCAAGGACTTGCTAATTTAATTTTTAATTTTTCGTACATGGAACTAAATTATCATTATGTTTAATTTTTAATTTATCAAAATTACTAACAAGAATATCATGCTCCTTTTTTAATAATTTATATTTTTTACTAATTGTTTTGCATTCATCAAATAAATCATATAAATCATTTAACAATTCATCAAATGATAAATTTGCATCAATTAAATTTGATACCTCCTCTCCAATGGCCATAAGTGCATAATGAGCAACTTGCTCGGTGTTGAACTCCTCTTCTTCGGATACGCTTGAGTCATCCCATGTTGCTTTGAGCGCCTTCTTCTTTGGTGTTCTCTTCTTTGCTTGGGAACAATCACTTTTATAGTGTCCCGGCTTCTTGCATTCGTAGCAAATAACTTGGTCATTTTTTAGTTCAAATTTATTTTTAGTATCATTTTTAAATTTGTTTCTTTTAATAAATTTTTTAAATTTTCTTGTTAGAAATGCCAAGTCATCATCAAAGCCCTCATCACTTGAGTTTTCTCTCAAGTGGTCTTCTTAAGTTCTAAGTGTCATATCCTTCATGTTCTTTGGAATGGTGTCCTCATGCTCTTCATGAGATTTGTAAGTCATTTCGTAGGTCATTAATGACCCGATTAATTCTTCAAGAGGGAAGTTATTTAAATCTTTAGCCTTTTGAATAGCAGTGACTTTAAGGTCCCAACTCTTTGGAATGGATCTTAGAATTTTATTAACGAGCTCGAAATCCGAAAAACTTTTACCGAGTCCTTTTAGACCATTGACGACATCCGTGAAACGGGTGTACATGTCACCTATGGTCTCGCTCGGTTTCATTCGAAAAAGTTCATAAGAATATACTAAAAGATTGATTTTTGACTCTTTCACTCTACTCGTTGTTATGATCAAGAGCACTAAGAGGGTGAATTAGTGCAGCGGAAAACCTTCTACGATAAAAATCACGTTCGTTCAATAAAAGTGATTTCGGTAAGAAAGCCGATTCGTAAATCACTTTAACTTTTGATTAAGCGAGATGCAGTTAAAGCAAAGATATAAAGACAGTTTGCAGTTATGATAGAAATCAAAACGTAAGCGCAAACTGAAATATGATGATCGTACGATAAAACTAATTTACGTCTAAACGCCGATTCGGAAAGTGCAAAGCTTGAACCCAATCATATATGCGCAGAAAGCAGTAAGCTTTTGAGGAGGTTTGCAGTAAAGATAATATGCTCAAAGTAATTGCAAACCGAGATTTAGAGTGGTTCGGTCAATCTTGACCTACTTCACTTTTGGCTTCCTCCACCGACGAGGTCACTGACGTCAACTAGAGGCCTTCCTTCAATAGGCGAAGGCCAACCACCCTTTTACAGTTTCACTCCTTTTGACGGGCTTAGGAGACAACCCTTACAGAATTTTCTATCCTCTCTTTACAGCTCAGAACTTGGAAGAAAAGAGGGAGAAGAACTTTTGGCCTTTACAACAATTTTGAGCTCTAAAAATCACAGAACAAGATCAAGATTTCGGTGTGTATGCTATGCCCTTTCAGTGCTGAATGGGTGGGGTATTTATAGGCCCCAACCCAGTTCAAATTTGAAGCTCAAAACTATCAATTCCCAGAATTCCAAGATCAGGCGGTTGCACCTCCTGACTGGAGCGGTTGCACCGCCTGGCAGAGCTCGAAGACTGAGCCTCTGGGCGGTGCCACCTCCTGTCAGGGGCGGTTGCACCTCCTGCCAGAGCTCGAAGATCGAGCTCAGGCGGTGCCACCTCCTGTCAAGGGAGGTTGCACCGCCTAGTCTCGCTCGGAGACTGAGCCCAGGCGGTGCCACCTCCTGGCTGGGGCGGTTGCACTGCCCAGTCTCACTCAGAGACTTAGCCCAAGCGGTGCCACATCCTGGCTTGGGCGGTTGCACCTCCTGGCAGAAATCAGGGTCCGAATGGTTTGATCCATTCGGGCCAATTTGGGTTTTTCAGGGGCCCAATTGCCCTAAGATTAAGTTAATGGGATCACCTTCCATTTCCAACTTAATCATTGTGCTAACTATGATATTTCCTAAGACATTTACTGCAACTTGCTCCGGTGCGTCAATCGCTTTTTCCAGTGAACTTCCGTCGATCATCCGATGAACCCTCGGTGATGCTCCTACGGACTTCCGGCAAACTCCTGGACTTGCGACGATCCACTTGGCAAGTTCTGATGAGCTTCTTTGGCAAGCTCATGGACTTCTCGGATTTGTTCCCGTAAAACCTCCGATGACTGTCCGAACTTCCGTTGAACTCTCGAACTCCCAACGTGATCATTGTCTTGACTCCGGTGCAACTCCTGCTGCATGTCTTTCTTCTATCGTAGTTAATCCTGCACACTTAAAACAAAACTTCGATTGAGACACTTAACTCCTGCTGCATGTCTTTCTTCATTGGTCCCTCGATGCTTCGTCCGATTCTTCGGCGCATCATCCTCTCTTGCAGCCTTTTGCCTAATCGGCCAGTTGACTCTGCAACTCTGATATTCTTGGCATAATACCCGCTTTTCTTGGCCCGATGCTCGAGTCCACGGCCTCAAGCCTTTTGTCGATACGTCGACCGATCCACCGGCCCGTCGTCCAATCTTCTGAATTGTTCTTCCGACACAACATGATTTTCCTGCTTTAATTGTCTCATCCTGATCGAAGCATCCTGCGTCACTCAAAACGCAGATTAAATTATAAACATATATCAAGTGGTTTCATCATCAAAATACGAGATTCAACACTCGTGCCTTCGTGAGTCACTTTGAGTATATGCCAAATATCAAATGTAGTTTCATAAATCGAAACACGATTGAACTCGTTTTTATCAAGTGCACAAAATAAGGCATTCATAGCCTTTGCATTTAGAGCGAAAGTCTTCTTCTCCAATTCATTCCAATTGATCATTGGAAGATAAGACTTTGAAAATCCATTTTCAACAATATTTCAAAGTTCAAAATCTATGAAAATAAGGAAGATCCTCATTCGGGTCTTCCAATAGGTGTAGTCCGTCCCATTGAACATGAGCGGACATGTAATAGAGTGACCCTCTTGGTTTTCGGCATATGCCATCTCTCTTGGGTTTTAATCCAACAGAGAGTGAACCCGCTTTGATACCAATTGTTAGGATCAAGTGCACTAAGAGAGGGGGGTGAATTAGTGTAGCGAAAAACTTTCGTCGGTTCAAAAAGACTTCGTACGAAAACCGTTTCAAAAAGATCTTTAACTTGAGAGCAAACGGAAGTATAGTTGATGTAAAGCAATGGAGGCAGTTTGCAATTAAGATAAAAAGCAGAATGTAAATGCAAATCAAGATTTAGAGTGGTTCGGTCAATCTTTACCTACATCCACTTTTGGCTTCCTCCTCCGATGAGGTCATCGACGTTCACTAAAGGCCTTCCTTCAATAGACGAAGGTCAACCACCCTTTATAGCTTTTCTCCTTTTGACGGGCTTAGGAGACAACCCTTACAAGTTTTCACTCATCTCTTAAATGATCAAGACTTAGAAAGAAAACAGGGAGAGGAACTCTAACCTTTTATAACACTTTTAAGCTCTCAAATATTCAGAATAAAAGCAAGCTTTCGGTACCCTTTCATGCAGGAAAGGGTGGGGTTTATATAGACCCCAATCAATTTGAATTCGGAGCTCAAAAGTATCTATTTCCAGATTTTCGAGGTCCTAGAGGTACCATCGTCATAACTGGGCGGTACTACCGCCTGTCATTTGTCACTGAGCGGTACTACTGCTCAGTTTGGGCGATACTACCGCCTAACATTGTTTGGAGACTAAGCTCAAGCGGTACCACCGCCTGACAAGGGCGGTACCACTGCTGGCAGTAATAATTATCGACGGTACCACCGCTTGACAGGGGCGGTACTACCGCTCAGAACTCTTGGGAAACTGAGTCTCCTGAGCGGTGCCACCATTGGTTAGGAATTCTGGGTTCGAATGGGCTGATCCATTCGGCCCAATTTGGGTCTGCCAAGGGCCCAATTGACCCCAAATTAAGTTAATGGGATCATCTCCCAATCCTAACTTAATCTACATGCTAACTACAACAATTAAGACATCAATATTGTAGATTGTGTTCTGGTGCGTTAATCGCTTCTTCCGGCGAGCTTTCGGCGAACTTCCGACGAACATCCGACGAACCCTCGGCGATGATCTAGTGGACTCCTAGCAAACTCCTATACTTGCGATGATCCTCTTGGCGAGTTCCAACGAGCTTCTTTGGCAAGCTCCTGGACTTCTCGGATTGTTCCCTCAGAACCTCCGACGACCGTCCGAACTTCCGACGAACTCTCAAACCCCCAACGTGATCTTGGTCTTGACTTCGGCTTAACACCTACTGCATGTCTTACTGCCATTATAGTTAATCTTGCACACTTATCTCAACAAACGGATTAAATAACCAAATGACAATTGACTTCATCATCAAAATCCGAGATTCAACACTTTCCACCTCGGAAATTCCACCTTCATGTGTGAGTAATTTGTGTCACAATCTTGGGGCCCTTTTCTTGTATTTTCATATCTATACAACGTAGAATTTGAGCCCCTATCTTGTTGAAATTTGTTGAGGCTCTCCAGTAGGCTCTTTTTGAAATCATTAAGTGTTTCTTGCAACCGATTCTCAATTCCGATTTCCCATGCTTCCATTTGTGCTTTCACTAAGTTATCGGGGGCCATTGCGCAAGACTGCAAATATGTGTTCTCGACTCCTGTTTTTTATGTCGGTCAAGGGCATCAACATTCTCAATGTGAAGTTGCCAAGGAGGTGGACGCCAAGGGGAGTGTTGTGGTCACTGTGTTGGAGAAAGAGTTGCTGCCTTGTTTCTGTTGCTGCGTGGGGTGAGAGCGTTGGGGCTGGAAGGCGATTGCATTGATGTGGCTGCAGCTGCTGGACCCAAGGGGCGATCGCCGAGCAGCGGGGTTGAGGCTGCGGTGATGGCAACCTGTGGTGATGGTGCGGCTGGGGCAGCGCCGCCAAGGGCTCACCGCTGCGGTGGCTGCGACGACGCGGATGGAAGGCAGTGTTGCTTTGTCTCTATCGCACTACAGAAGGAGGCGTTGGTGACGCCGAGGGATCGCGTTCGGTTGAGGAAACGGCGGTGGCTGCGGTGATCGTGGTTGCCTTAGTTTGATTGCCACGAGGAGGGATAGTTAAATGACTGCAGCTGCGACCCAAGGGAAGGCAACGATGGTGGCGCGATTGGGGCAATGTCACCGACGGTAGAAGCGACGAGGGGGTTGGTCGGCTGGCCGAGAAACAACGGCGTTGGCCCTTCTCGCTCAAGCAGGGTGGAGCATCAAGGAGGGAAGGCTGCTGGCCGGGGAGCAGCGGCGACGGTGGTCGCTGGCCGGAATGCAGCGGCTGCGGTGGGGCAGGCCGAAAGCAGGGGAGGAAGGGGCCCTTTCGACCAGATGGGCTTCAAAGGGGAGAGTATGTGGTTGTGGCGGGTACGACGCAACGAGGAGGGGAGGTTGCTGGCTGGGGAGCAGCAGCGCTGGTGGTCGAGTGGCCGAGAAGCAGCGGCGGCAGTGGAGAAGGAGGAGTCGGCGGTGTCACGGTTGGGAACAAGGGCAACCGATGAGTTGCCCTGTTTCTGTCACTACGGATGCAGAGCAAGGGGAATCGGCGGCTGGGAGGCATGCGGCGGTCATCGCACGGTGGCTGGCAATGGTGGTGGCTCGGCAACGAAGGAAGAGGTGGCGTTGAAGTGGCCGAGAAGCAGCGGCGGTAGTAGAGGCAACCGACGGCTGCGGCAGCAGAGGGACCGGCGGCTGCTCTGTTTCTTTCGCACCATAGAAACAGCGATGCCGACAGATGGCACGGTCAAAGCTGCAACCAAGGGAAGGCAGCGATGGTGGTGCAGCTAGGGCAGCGTCGCAGACGGTAGAAGCGGCGATGGGTGGTCCGCTGGCTGGGAAACGGCGGCCGCGGCCCTTCTCGCTCGTGCGAGATGCGGGCAGCGAGGAGGCGAAGTCGCTGCCCGGGGGGGCAGCGGCGGCAGTGGTGGCTGCTGGCTGGGCACCAGCGGCGGCGGTGGTGGTCCGTCGGCCGGGAAGCAACAGCGTCGGGTGGGCTGGCCGGAAGCAGGGGATGCGGGCTGCCGGCCTTCTCTCTTCTTCCCTTCTTTCTTTCTTTCTTTTTTTTTTTTTTTCTTTTCCGAAGATGAAGATAAGTGCAGCAAGGCGGTGGTGGCGGCTGTTGGCTGGGCAGTAGCGACGGCAGTGGAGAAGGGGCAACGGTGGACACTGTCCAAGACGCAGAGGTTCCTTCTCGGTTGAGAAGAATCGACGTTCGTGGCCGCCGGCTTCACCCTTCCTCACACAAATTTCTTTTTTTTTTTTTTTGATAGCTACGGCAACACTGCAGCAGCGGCGGTAGTGGTGGTTGGGCAATAGTGACAACGTTGGTGGTCTATCGGTCGGGAAGCAACAGCGGCCGGTGGGCTGGCCGGAAGCAAGGGATGCGGGCTGCCAGCCTTCTCTCTTCTTCCCTTCTTTTTTTTTTTTTTTTCCAAAGATGAAGATAACTGCAGTAAGGCAGTGGTGGCAGTTGTTGGCTAGGCAGTAGCAACGGCGATGGAGAAGGGGCAACGGTGGTCGCTGACCAAGATGCAGAGGTTCCTTCTCGGTTGAGAAGGATCGACGTTCGTGGCCGCCGGCTTCATCCTTCCTCACACAAATTTCTTTCTTTGTTTTTTTTTTATAGCTATGGCAACACTACAGCGAGAATACTAAGGATCACTGCTCTGATACCAAATGATAAGACCTTAAGGTCTTATCGTAAAAGAAGGAAGAGCTCTAATACCAAATGATAAGACCCTAAGGTCCTCCTTGATCACTTCGAAAGGATCAAGGAGTCCTTGATCATTTCGAGGGGATCGACCTCCTAGGGTTTATCCATAGAGTGGAATAACATTTCATTGATTAACTGATTGATTCCTTAAAAGAAAGGGTTACATCACTATTTATAGAGTTCCACCTGGACTTGGACTCTTAATAATAAATAAATATTAAATAAATTCTATCCGACTCTAACTGAATTAAATATACTCAATAAACATTGTTCAAATGCTTAGAAAATAAAGGGATCCTAACACTAACATCTCCCCTTTTGTCATCAACAAAAAGGAGAAGTGCAACTAACAAGTTTTAGAGATATGTAAGTTTTGTAACATACAAGCTAGCAAATTTTTTTTATCACTTTACAACATGCCTAATCACCAAATCATCATTTATTTTAAAGATGTGCAAGATTGTAAATTTTGCAAGTTTGTACTTTTGCTTTTTAAGATAGGCAAGTTAGCAATTTTTGGTGATGTTCAAGATAGTAAATTCTTTATTCTCTTTTGAGAAGTACAATTTTTACTTCTTTTGCAATGTTCAAGCTAGCAATTCTAGTAAGTTTTACATCATGCAAGCAAGCAAATTTTTATATCATTTTAGAAAATGTAAGCTAGCAATATTTGAGATGTTCAAGAAAATAATTTTTGCTTCTTAAAATATATAAGTTAGCAATCTTTGCTTTTCTTTTGAGATGAGCAAGCTAGCATATTTTTACATCTTCTTGAATCGTGCAAGCTAGCGAATCTTTCTTTTTTGAGATGTACACACTAGCAATTCTTTCTCCCCCTTTGTCATTAGCAAAAAGAGGGGAATAATAAAATAATGGTGTAATTCATTACCCTTTATATCAATTTTTAAATTATGACAAATATAAAGTGTCATTTTTATTATAATTTTTAAATTGAGATAAACCTTGAATTTAAATTAAATTCAAGTCAAAGAAATTTAATCATGATTCACATCATATACAATGCATCATATACATCATCATAATAAAATCATATGTATTGCATGCATCATTCCAAATCATAAATTTTTTATATCATGATGGTATCAATTTGTCAAATTATATTACATCCTACATGCATGATCATAACTTCTCATTTGTATGCATCAACATAATATTATGAGTATTGCATAATTTCATATTATCACACGAATAATAACAAGAAAATTTTGGTGATGAGATATACTTCATGAATACAAGGAATTATAAAAATCATATCATGAAAGATAAGATCATGTGAATACCAAAAGACATGATTCATATAGTAAATCTCCTCTTTAAGTAAAATACCATAAAAAATCGTAGGAGTAAAAAGAAGAGATTTTGATTAAAAAAAATATCAAATAATTCCAAGAAATCAAGATCATGATTGGGACAAATAAACTTAACCCATAAAGTTTTCTTGTATGAAATGTTAAGTCAACATCATTATTATGTTGGGCATGATATTAAATCAATAAATTTTTAAATCAATATTACTTGGGTATACATGATACTAAAACATGTTTTCAAGTCTTCAATATATAATATGCATAATTTCAAACCATTACATTTCATCCTTGCATGATACCAATCAATCATCACTATGGGCATATCATACATGATACTAAAACATTCATGATACCAAACATTAAATCAATATTTTTTAAGCATTTATCACTTCATGATTGTTGATACCAAACATTCATCACTTATTTTCTCATTAGTAAATCACAAAAAGAAACATAGGAGAAAAATATCTCAATTCATGCATATGAAATCTTCAATCATCAAAATCATGATTTGGATTAAAACTCATTCAAATCAAAATCATCAAAATCACTTTAATAGTTCAAGAGATTCATAAAATAATATAAATAGATTCACTTTTTGAAAAATCGATAAGATAGAAAAAAAAGAAATTTTCAAGAAAAATACTTTTCTCTTTTTAGTTGTTTTAATTTAAGTGATTTAATTTCATACACACATGCTGTTTTCATTTATGCCAAATAAAAACATACATCATCGTTTAAGACCAAGAAACAAATTTCATAGCAAAAAATATAACACATTAAACATAAGGCTTCTTTAAACAAGAGATTTGATTTATCATTTTAATTCCAATGATAATAATTTTTTTTATGTGTTTCATTTTATGTGATTGATTTCATATAAGTATGCTCAAGCTTTTCATATGAAAACCATCCATCATGTTTCAAACCGAAAAACAAGCTTTATCACGAAAAATCATCAAGACAAGCATTTAAGCATTCATAGAAGTAACCTTATTTGGTGTACAAGCATTACATTTTTAACATTTTTATTCCTTTATCATAAAACATGCAATTGTCATGATTATTTTTTCAAAAAAACTAGAAAAAGAAGCATGAAATATTTTTTTATAATTTTTTATATTTTCTAACTAATTTAAAAATAACGCATGAAAAGCATCAAGTAATTTTAAAATAAAATAAAGGGGTTTCATTTGAGTTTTTTACCTCATTGTCGAGAGTCACCAAATCGAAGTTTGTCATTTCGTCTTCATCGATTTGCTCCTCTTTTTCGGATGCACTCGTTTCATCCCAAGTCACTTTGAGTGCTTTCTTCTTCTTTAGCAACTTCTTTTTAAGTTTATTTTTATTATTAAATTATTATTTAATGAACTTTTTAAGTTTTATAGTGAGAAGTTCAAGTTCATCATCACTTGAGCTTTCGTTCGAGTGGTCTTCATTTGTTCTAAGTGTCAAATCCTTCCTGTTCTTTGGAAGGTTGTTCTCATGTTCATTTTGTACCATACAACTCATTTCATAGGTCAAATCCTTGACCTCTTGAATGGTCATTACTTTAGAATCTTAAGTTTTAGAAAGAGATCATAAAACTTTATTAACAAGTTCAAGATTCGAAAAATATTTGCCAAGAGCTTTTAAGCCATTGACGATATCTGTAAAACGGGTGTATATGTCAATGATTTCGCATGGCTTCATTTAAAATAGTTCAAAATCATAAATCAAAAGATTTATCTTAGAATCTTTTACTCTACTAGTGCCTTCATGTGTGATTTCAAGTGTATGCCAAATATCGAAAGCCGTTTCACAAATAGAAACACGATTAAACTCATTTTTGCTCAAAGCACAAAATAGAGCATTCATAGCTCTAGCATTTAAAGAAAAAGTTTTCTTCTCCAAATCATTTCATTCGTTCATTAGAGTAGAAGACTTTTGAAAACCGCTTTTGACAATATTCCATAAATTTAAATCCATTGAAAGCAAGAAAGCTATCATTCGAGTTTTTCAATAAGTGTAGTCCATCTCACTGAACATGGGAGGTGAACGATTGAAAAGCCCTCTTGAAATCCAAAAAAAGTCATTTCTCTTGGGTGTTAAACTAAGCGAGAAATAACGTGGCTTTGATACCAACTGTTAGGAATGAGTTAGCACTAAGGGGAGGGGGGTGAATTAGTGCAACGGTAAAAACATCGATTTTGAAAAATATTCATTCGTTGAAAACTGATCAAAAAGATGTTGACTAAAAAAATACTTTCATAAGCATATAATGAGGAAGTAGAGCAATGAGCAAGTAAAATGATTTGTAGCAAAGGTAAATGGCAAAGTAAAAGGCAGCAAACCAATTTTATAGTGGTTCGATTATCGTGACCTACATCCACTCCCGATTCCTCTTCACTCGAGGCCACTGACTTCCACTATCGGTCTTCCTTCAATGGGCAAAAACCAACTACCCTTTTACACCCTTCTTCTCCTTTTCATAGGTTTAGGAGACAACCTTTTACAAGCACTCACTCCTCTCTAAACAGAATTCTAAACTTAGAATTAGAGGAGGGGATCTCTCAAGTGATTACTATAGTATTTTCTCACTTTTAAATTATTTATGCTTGTGTATATTAACCAAGGATGAGAGAGGTACTTATAGGCTTCAAGTGGATTTAAACTTGGAGACTAAAAGTGTCTCATCCCAAGTTTCCCGGGTCCTGGCGGTACCACTATCTAAGCTTGGCAGTACCACCGCTTGTGTTGGGTAGTATGTTAGGACTCTAGCTTGGAGAGTCCTAATTGAGACGGATATTCATGTAAAACCTACATAAGCTGACCCCTATTAAAGAGGTGAAGAGGCCGGCTAGGGTTAGGAGGTTGTTTCTTAGAAAAGAATAAGGAGTTGTAAAGGAATAGGAGTCTTGAGTAAGAGTCATATTAGGAGTTGGTTAGAAGTAGGAGTCTTGAGTAAGAGTCCTATTAGGAGTTAGGGTTTAGAAGCCTTATAAATAGTCATATATTCCTTCTCTTTTCATAAGCAATAGATGAATCTTTTCTACAGCCTTTGAGCAGCAACTTGGAGGGAGGAACCCCTATAGAGTTCCAAGGAGGCCGATCCCCTAAAGAGATCAATCCCAAGTTTAGAATCTGCAAGGGTTCTAACACCTGGTATCAGAGCAGCATTCTTGGCATCTCGCTGCCCTTCCACAGCCATCCATCAAACCTCTACAATGGCCCAAAGCAATTCCCACAATTGCTTAAGAGATCGTTGCCAAATTCCGCCGTCATCTCCGTCACCACGGATCATCCTTTGATCTCCCCGTGAATTACAACAGGTTATGATTTTCTACCTTACTGCTACTGCAATTTAGTTATCCTTATTTGAAAATCCCAAAAAAATTATTCCTATATTGCTGCATAAACTTTTCATCATAAAGTTTTCATCTCTACGATGAAAGATACATTGCAGAATTCCAATCGTATAGCACCATCTGTTTGATCTTGCTATTGTGTTTTTTCTATCCAAACCTCTACAAAATTTTTATGACATCTTTGACATTTCCTAACAGCAGATTTCCTTTGGTTTTGTCAAAAAATTCTCAATACAAACCATTGATATTTTACGTCTAATCTGCTATACTTGAAAATCTGCACTATAAAATTTTAGCCACATAGCACTGTTTGTTTGATCTTGATACTATATTGTTTCTATCCAAATCTCTACAAATTTTTTATGATAGCTTTGACACTTCATAACAGTAGAATTCCCTTTGGTTTCATCAAAAAATTCTCAATATAAACCACTGATCTTTTACGTCTAATCTGCTATACTTCAAAATCTATGCTGTAGAAAATTTCAGCCGCATATTGTTGCCTTAACCCATCTATTTGCAATTTTTTTTTAATGAAATTTCTTATACACTTCATATATCATCTTGGCTTCCATCTAAGATTGATCTATTAAGAAATTCATCTCTAAAAATGATTTTGTGTTGCTGTAAATTTTCGTCGTAGCCCGCTGAAATTTCTCGACGAGAATTCTGCAATCGCAACTTGCACCAATTTCCTTGCTGTTATACTGCCGAAATTTTCTTGATTAAATTAGATATCCTTGCTGTCATATAAACTGTGATTTTGCTATCAATTCCCTCCTCAATTCTCTCAAGTTTTTGGTGGAAATTATGTCGAGAAATCGTTGTTTCTTCGACGACAATTCTACTCTTACAAGACAGCACATACTTGCTACAACTTCCACTTATTTCTATCAAACCTTTGCTACCATCTACCACAGATCCAAAACTTTCATCTATAGCCCTAAAACTCCACCAAACCACACCCTCAAACTGCACCCAAAATAGCCACAAAATAAGCCTAAACTGTAGCCTACATCCACTAATCTACCAACCCTTTCGACCATCACCTCTCTCAACCAATACATGCCTTTAACCCGATAACAAAAGAGAGATATTAACATCACAGATTTGGTGGCATATACTATGACATCTGAGGAGGTAATCAATGCTAAATTCGAAGCCTTCGAGGCGCGAATGGAGGATAAGATTTGGACGCTCTTAACCGAACTCAAATTGGGCCGACCACTAAGCCCGAAGAAATCACATCAAGGAGAGAGCTTTGCCTAATCGCACCAAGCCCAAAGATATTACTTCCAAGAGAGGGGAAGCTCTATTACCAACCCCAACTATCCATGCATGAGAGTGGACTTCCCTAGATGGGAAGAAGGAGACCCGATTGGTTGGATCTCGCGCGCGGAGCGATATTTTCGGTACCATAAAACCGCGGATGCATCTATGGTGAAAATTGCAACTATACATCTTGAAGGGAATGCTATACAGTGGTTTGACTGGTTTGAACATACTTATGAAGTTCTTTCATGGCGACAATTCAAAGAAGAACTGTTGATCCGCTTCAAACCAACCGATTACGAGAATATTGATGGACAACTAGCAAAGATCCGATAAACCTCTACCATTCAGGAGTACCAAACCAGGTTTGAAAGGTTATCTAATCAAACTCATGATTGGTCTCAAAAACAGCTATTGAGGAACTTCATTGAGAGCTTGAAGCCGGAGATCCGAGGAGAAGTTAAAGCGCAACAACCATATACGCTTATGGCAGCCATCACTTTCGCACGACATCAAGAGAAGCAATTGAACCATAAAGCTCAGAGGACTAGTGTTGCTCCTCAACCAGTAATAATGAAGCCCTCAGCCTCCCCTACTATTGACCAAGTCCCTACACCAAAGATGTTAACAAGAGAAGAGCTTCAGGAGCGATATGTGAAGGGGTTATGTTGGCATTGTGACGAGCCGTGGAGCCATTATTGAATCTCTGATTTTGATGATGAAACTAATTAATTGTGTTTAGATGTTTAACTGTATTTTGAGTGATGCAGGTCTACTCGATCAGGATTAGACAGTTAACGCAAGAGGAATTGACGTTGCGCCGGAGGAGATCACGTTAGGATATTGGATGGCAGAAGGCTTCGGACGTCGGGCATCAGGCCAAGAGCGGAATTGCGCCAAGGATATCGGGGTTGCGGAGGTCAACCGCCGATTGGGCAACAAGCCACAAGAGAGGACAATGCACTGAAGAATCAGACGAAGCGCCAACCAATGACGTGTCGGGCAACAGCATGTCAATTCGCATTGTAATAATTGTCTAGATCGGAATAGAGTTTTGGCTTATGTGTGTAGGTTTAACTACGATAATGATGAAGACATAAAGCGAAACAAAGTGTCAGAGTCAAGCGCGAAGGATTTGTTGCGAGTTCGAGAGTTCGACGGAAGTCCGAAGGTTCATCGGGAATGCTACCGGAACTAGCCGAGAATGAGTAGGGAGCTTGCCGAAGGGTTTTTCGGAAGCTCGCCGGAAGGTTCGTTAGAAGTTCACGGAGCTCACCAAGAAAGATCAGAGCTTGCCGAAGAAGCTCGTTGGAACTCGCCAAGATCAAATCATGAAGTCTAGGAGCTTGCTGGGAGTCCGCAGAACGGTTTTCGAGAGTTTATCGGAAGACCGCCTAAAGTTCGTCGGAAGCTCGCCGGAAGAAGTCTTAACTTGCGGACTTTGTAATAGCTTAGAAAATATCTTTAAATTCATATTTAGCACATTAATTAGGATTAGGATTAAAATATAATCCTATATCCTGGTTAGGGGCCAACTGGGCCCAAAATTAGACTTGGTTTGGGCTAAATTTAAAGCCCAACCAGTGAACCCGAGAACCAAGCGGTGGCACCGCCAAGACTGGGCGGTTGCACCGCCCAGCACCCGAGAGCTGGGCGGTGGCACCGCCAGTCCACTATCAGTGTCAGAAATTGACAAGCGGTGGCACCGCCAGTATCGGAAACCAAAGAGAATTCAAATTTTGGAGCCCAAATTTGAATCCTCTTGGGGCCTATAAATACCCCTCAATTCTCAGCAGAGAACACAACTTTTGAGAAAGCAATAGATTGAGATAAAAGTCTTAGAGAAGTCTTTAGCAAATCTTGTTTTCAATTGCTTGAGTGTTCACCTCCTTCTTTCTCTTCAAAAATTGTAAGAGTGTGAACCACTTGTAAAAGGTTGTAAGAGGGGTATTTGTCCTTCCCCTTCAAAGAGATTTGCTAGTGGAAGTTGGGAGCCTCATTGAAGAAGGCTTCGCAAGTGGATGTAGGTCATTTGACCGAACCACTTTAAATTGGCGCGTTCTCTGGTTTGCATTTACTTATTGTCATTTATATTACTACAAACCATCTACACTTTAATGCTCTACTTCTTTGTCTCCTTCTTACGTATCTCTTCAAGTTAAAACGCAATCAAAACAGTTTCAAATGAAACGTTGCTTTTATCGTACGAAGTTTTCGAAAGTGTTTAAATCATCAAAAGTTTATCGTACTTTACTACTGCACTAATTCACCCCCCCCTCTTAGTGCCGCTCCGATCCTAACAGTGAGCATCGCTGTAGTAAAGGGAGACTTCTTTTGATTGAACCAATAGAAGAAGAGGTCATTGAACATCCAGAAGAGAGCCTTAAACATGAAGAACAAGATGTAGAAAAAGAGCCACAACCGACCGAAATTACGGTACATACACTAGCCGGCTACTCAAACCCGCAAACGATGAAGTTGGAGGCCTTCTCAAACAACAACCAATCACTGTTCTCATCGACACGGGTAGTACTAATAACTTTCTTAACAGTAAGGTTACTATCCAGATGGCCTTACCTATTGAGAATTGCAATAGGTTTGACGTTAAGGTCGCCGATGGATGGATTTTGAAGTATGATCGTAGGTGCCCGCAAGTGAAACTGTTGCTGATCATGAGGCCTTACCAAGAGATAATTGCATATTTCTTCCTTCTCCCTCTTGATGATCATGAGGCCATGCTCATAATTAAATAGTTGACGATATTAGGTGATATTTCTTAGAATTTTATACAACTAATTATGAAATTTTACAGTGAGGAGAAACATATGATACTGAAGGGGAAACGTGGGGGCGACGTAACGACGATTTGCACACAAGAAATAGAGAAGGTTTTGCATAAAGCATGTAGCAGATTTTTGGTACAACTTGAGCAGCAAACTAAGGGAGAGCTAATAGAATTTGAAGATCTAAACCAACTTCCTTTGCTTGCTGAATTTTTAGATATATTTGACGAACCGTACAGCCTACCTCTTACCCGTCAGCATGATCATTATATAACGATTCTTTCAAGCAAACCTCCAACAAATACTCAGCCATATTAATATTTACATCTCCGGAAGGATGAAATAGAAAGGATTGTAAAAGAGATGCTCGAAACAGGAGTTATTCGGCCAAGTTGCAACCTCTACTCTTCACTAGTGCTACTTGTACGCAAGAAGGACGGAACATGGCGAATATGCGTTGATTACCGAGCTCTCAATGGCATAACCATCAAGGACAAATACCTTATTCCAATAGCAGATGAATTGCTAGATGAAAGGGAGCACAAATCTTCATAAAGCTGGACCTTTGATCCGGGTATCATCAAATATGAGTGTGCGAAGAAGACATACCGAAAACCACCTTTTGAACACACAACAACCACTACGAATTTTTTTTTCTTCAACAGAAGGATGAATATCTTGGGCATATCATATCAGAGGAAGGTGTGATAGTGGACCCCTTCAAAATTAAAGCAATGCAAAATTGGCCTACCCCGAGGAACATAAAATTGCTACATGACTTTCTGGGTTTAATAGGCTACTATTGTAAGTTCATGAAAAACTATGAAAAGATCAATGCACCACTTACTTTCTTACTAGAAAAAGATGTCTTGCAATGGTTAGACAGAGCCTCCGCTGCCTTCGACAAACTTAAGGCAACCATGACGACGATGTCGGTGCTAGCGCTACCAGATTTCAACCGACCCTTCATCATTGAGGCCGATGCATCTGGAGACAGAATGGGAGACATTCTCATGCAAGATGGTCGACCACTCATATACATTAGCAAGGCATTGTCTCCCCCCTATCAAAACATGTTAACATATGATAAGGAGATGCTCGCCATTGTGCACGCAGCAACGAGGTGGAGATCGTACTTGATCAGGCGATGCTTTCAAATCAAGACCGATCATAAAAGCCTAAAATATCTCTTGGAGCAGAAGATATCTTCCCCCGAGCAGCAAAAATGGATAACAAAGGTTCTTGAAAATGTTTATGAAATAACTTACAAAAAGGGGAAAGAGAATGTTGTTGTAGATGCGCTTTTACGGCTACTTAAGCAAGCTGAATTTTTGGCCATTTCACATTCGACTAGTGACTTCCTTGAGGATATTAAGATGGAATGACAAGAAGATTTGGAGACCAGTAAGATCATAAAAAAATTGGAGGAAGCACCAAGCTCTATGGCTCATTACAATTGGGACTCAAAAGAATTACACTATATGGGATGCATTATACTTGTGACAAATTCTACTTGCATCTTCACAAGTAGATTTTGGACAAAGTTATTCCATATGCAGGGTATTAAATTGAAAAGGAGTATAGCATATCACTTACAAACCGATGGCCAGACGAAAGTTGTAAATAGGTGCTTGGAGACAGGCCAAAGCCACCCACCAAATAAGACTACCCAAGGAGAACTCCAGACCCAGCCAAGTGCCATTATTGATCGATGGATCGTGACTCGACGACGACGACCCACTAATGAAGTGCTAATATAGTGGGCGAACCTACCAATAGAAGATGCCACTTGGGAGAACTATGACGACTTGAAGATCAAATTCCCAGAATTCATGAATCATCAACCTCGAGGACAAGACTGATTTGAAGAGGGCGGGTCTATTAGTACTTTAGCTTGGAGAGTCCTAATTGAGAGGGATATTCATGTAAAACCTACCTAAGCCGACCTCTATTAAAGAGGTGAAGAGGCCGGCTAGGGTTAGGAGGTTGTTTCTTAGAAAAGAATAAGGAGTTGTAAAGGAATAGGAGTCTTGAGTAGGAGTCCTATTAGGAGTTGGTTAGAAGTAGGAGTCTTGAGTAGGAGTCCTATTAGGAGTTAGGGTTTAGAAGCCCTATAAATAGTCATGTATTCCTCCTCTTTTTATAAGCAATAGATGAATCTTTTCTATAGCCTTTGAGCAGCAACTTGGAGGGAGGAACCCCTATAGAGTTCCAAGGAAGCCGATCCCCTAAAGAGATCAACCCCAAGTTTAGAATATGCAAGGGTTCTAACATAGTACCACAGCCTAGCACCCTGCCATTAGGTAGTACCACCACCTAGTCTAGTGGTACCATAGCTTGACAATCTCTCGGAGATTGTGTTTGGGCGGTACCATCGCCTGACATAGTCTCGAAGACTGTGTTACGACGGTTCCACCTGTTGGGTCACTGTTTGGGTGTTCCACTTGGCTCAATACAATCCAAACTTGGTCCCAACTAGCCTATAATTGAGTTTGCCGAATTCCAACCCAATTATGCCTAAAACCTACTTCGATCTAAACAATCATTACAAAGCTAATCAAATGTTGTCTAGCATGTCATTGGTTCATCGGCGCTTCATCCGAATCTTTGACGCATCGTCCTCTCTTGCGGCCTATGCCCAATCGGCCAGTTGACCTCCGTAACTCCGATTTCTTTAGCATAATTTTCGCTCTTCTTGGCCCAATGCCCAATCCCATGGTCACCTTCTACCGATACGTCGACCAATCCTTCAGCTCGACGTCCAATCTTCTGACATGTTCCTCTTGTTGAATCTTGGATTTTGATGATGAAGTCAATTGTCATTTGTTGATCTAATCTATATATTGAGAAAAGTGTGTAGGATTAACTACGATGGCAGTAAGATATGTAGCAGGTGTTATGCTAGAGTCAAGATCAAGATCACGTTGGGAGTTCGAGAGTTCGTCGGAAGTCCGGACGTTCGTCGGAAGTTCTGTGGGAACCAATCGAGAAGTCCAGGAGCTTGCCATAGAAGCTCGTCGGAACTCACCAAAAAGATCGTCGTGAAGTCCAAAAGCTTGCTGGGAGTCTGCCGGAGCATCGCCGAGAGTTCGTCGGATGTTTGCTAGAAGTACGCTAGAAGCTCGCCGGAAGAAGCGATTAACGTACCGGAACACGAATTGCAGTAATCATGTCTTCATTATCGTAGTTAGAGTATAGGTTAAGTTATGATTGGGAGGTAATCCTACTAACTTAATTAGGGGCCAATTGGGCCCTTAATAGACCTAAATTGGGCCAAATGGAACAGCCCATTCGACCCTTGAATTCTTGGCCGGCGGTGGCACCGCTTGGGAGACTATGTCTCCTAGGAATTATGGGCGGTGGTACCGCCCCTGTCAGGTGGTAGTACCGCCGATAGTTATTGCTGCCAGCGGTGGTATCGCCCCTGTCAAGCGGTGGTACCGCTAGAGCTCGGTCTCCGAGCACTATCAAGCGATGGTACTGTTGAATCTCGAATTTTGATGATAAAATCAATTGATGGGTTAATTGATCTAATCCATATTATTGAGTTAAGTGTGCAAGATTAACTATGATAACCAGAAAACATAAAGCAAGAATACCGGAGTCAAGTTCGATGGACGTTTGAGAGTCCGAAGAATCGTCGGAGATGCTGCCGGAACCAACCGAGAAGAAATCGGGAACCTGTCGAAATTTTTGGAAGTTCGCCGAAGAGATCGTCGGAGGTTCGCGGAGATCACCGAGAAGGCTCGGCTACTCTTTAAAGTCATCACAAGATCGGGAGCTTGCTGGGAATCCGTCGGAAGAAGTTCGTCGGAAAGCTCGTTGGAACAAGACTCGACGTTCGCGGTTGAAAACTTGCTTAGGATGTCTTTTTTGTTATGTAGTTCACATGTAATTAGGATTAGGATTAAGAGATAATCCTATATCCTAGTTAGGGGCCAACTGGGCCCAAAATTAGACTTTGTTTGGGCTAAATTTAAAGCCCAACCAGTGAACCGAAGGGTCTGGCGGTGGCACCGCCCAACACCCGAGAGCCAGGCAGTGGCACCGCCCAGCACCCGAGAGCTGGGCGGTGGCACTGCCTGTCCACTGTCAGTGTCAGACACTGACAGGCGGTGGCACCGCCAACATCGGGAACTAAAGAGAATTCAAATTTTGGAGCCCAAATTTGAATCCTCTTGAGGCCTATAAATACCCCTCAAATCTCAACTGAGATTACAACTTTTTGAGAAGCAATTGATTGAGAGAAAGGTCTTAGAAAAGTCTTAGATAGTCTTGTTTTAAATTTGCTAGTGTTCACCTCCTTCTTTCTTGCTAAAAATCTGTAAGAGAGTGAACCGCTTGTAAAAAGTTGTAAGAGGGGTATTTACCCTTCCCCTTCAAGAGATTTGCTAGTGGAAGGTGGGAGCCTCATCGAAGAGGGGCCTCGCAAGTGGATGTAGGTCATTTGACCGAACCACTTTAAAATCGGCGTAATCTCTGGTTTGCATTTCATTACTGCTATTTACATTACTGCAAACCTTCTTACTTGCTTTATTTCCTCATTACCTTTGCTGCACAACTTTGCGAATACGCTTTCAAGTTAAGCACTTCCAAGTCCGATTTTTATCGTACGAAAGATTTGTCAAAACCGACGTTTTAATCCGTTGCACTAATTCACCCCCCCCCTCTTAGTGCCGCTCTGATCCTAACAATTGGTATCAGAGCTAGGCTCACTCTCATATTTGGTTTGATACCTAAGAGAGATAGCTTACTCCGGCATATATGAGGGTCATTCTATCATACGTCCACCCTTGTTTAATGGGTCGGATTATACTTATTGGAAGACTCGTATGAGGATCTTCCTCATTTCCATGGATTTCGAGCTTTGGACTATTGATGAAAACGGATTTCAAAAATCTTCTCTTCCGATGAGCGAATGGAATGAATCGGAGAAGAAGGTTTTTGCTTTAAACGCAAAGGCTATGAATGCCTTGTTTTGTGCACTAGAAAAAAATGAATTTAATCGTGTTTCAATTTGTGATTCGGCTTTTGATATTTGGAGAACTCTTGAGGTCACTCATGAAGGCACTAGCCGAGTGAAAGAGTCCAAAATCAACATCCTTGTGCACTCTTACGAACTTTTTCGAATGAAACCAAGTGAGTCCATCGGAGACATGTACACCCGGTTCACAGATGTCATCAATGGACTCAAAGCTCTAGGTAAAGATTTTACTAACTTTGAACTAGTAACTAAAATCTTAAGATCCCTCCCTAAAAGTTGGGATCCAAAAGTTACGGCAATTCAAGAGGCCAAAGACATTAAAACATTCCCTCTTAAAGAACTTATTGGGTCTCTAATGACCTATGAAATGACATGTCAAGCTCATGACGAGCTCGAGAACCCCCTTCCAAAGAACAGGAGGATATGGCACTTACATCACAAGAAGACCACTTGAAAGGAACATCAAGTGATGAGGACAGTGACAATGACATTGCACTTTTGACTCAAAAATTTAAAAAATATTTAAGAAAGAATAAATTTAAAAATAATGCAAAAAATATATTCGAACACAAGAAGGACCAAATAATTTGCTATGAGTGCAAAAAAAATTGGGACACTACAAGAACGATTGTCCTCAAGCCAAAAAGAGAACATCAAAGAAGAAGGCGCTCAAGGCAACATGGGATGATTCAAGCGCGTCTGAAGAAGAGGAGTCCAACACCGAGCAAGTTGCTCATTACGCTCTAATAGCCATCGGAGAAGAGGTAACGGATTTAATTGATGCAGATTTACCTTATCATGAATTATTAAATGCTTTCCATGAGTTATTTGATGAATGTAAGATAATTAGTAGAAAATACAAATTGCTAAAAAAGGAGCATGATAGTCTCACTTGTGATATCGATAAATTAAAAACTTAATATCATGATAGTTTAGCTCCATGTATAAAATGCCATGATCTAGAATCTCTCCAAAATGAGAAGTTGCTACTTAAGGACACCTTGAAGAAATTCGAGGTTGGTAGCAAATCTTTGAACATGATCCTTACAAATAAGGGTCACGTTCCTAAAAGAAGTGGAATCGGATTTGTGAGAAGTCCTCACCAAAATCAAACCACCTTCATTAAATGCCCCGTCTTACATGTTCGGCACCAAAGCAATTGCAACTTTTGTTGCAAATATGGACATAAAACTTATAAATGTTTATTCAAGAAAATTAGTCCGAACAAACTAATTTGGGTTCCTAAAGGAACCATGATCAATTCTATGCAATATGATGAACAAGTTAAATCAGTTTTTAAGGCACCCAAAAGAAAATGGGTACCTAAAAATAATCTCTTCTTGTAGAAACATACACTATCACAAGCTAGGAGCAAGAGATGGTATCTAGATAGTGGATGCTCAAGACATATGACTGGAGATCCATCTCATTTCGCTATGCTCACTAGCAAAGAAGAAGGGTACGTCACCTTCGGAGACAACAACCAAGGCAAAATCATTGGCAAGGGAACCATAGGTAACAAATTAAAATTTTCTATTGATGCTGTATTACTAGTTGATGGATTGAAACATAATCTCTTGAGTATTAGTCAATTATGCGATAAAGGTTACATCGTTAGATTTGAATCAAATGTGTGTATTATTGAAAAACCAAACCATAACATAACTATGATTGCATTAAAACAAAATAATGTCTACACCATCAACCTTGATGAACTAAGTAATGAAATGTGCTTCTCCGCTTTAAATGATGATGCTTGGCTTTAGCATAGGAGACTAGGCCATGCAAGCATGAAACTAATATCTAAGATCTCATCTAGAGAATTAGTGCGAGGAATCCCAAATATAAAGTTTATTAAGGACAAAGTATGCGATGCATGTCATCTAGGTAAACAAATAAAAACTAGTTTCAAACCAAAAACTCAAATTAGCACCACTAGACTATTACAATCGATTCATTTGGACTTATTTGGACTAATTGACACGACAAGTCTAGGAGGAAGCAAATATGTGTTTGTAATTGTGGATGACTATACTAGATACATTGGACCTATTTCTTAGCTCACAAAAGTGATTGTTTCAAGTGTTTCTCTAAATTTTGTAAACTCACTCAAAACGAAAAAGGTTTCATGATTTCATCAATTCGGAGTGATCATGGTAGTGAATTTCAAAACCGTGACTTTTAAAATTTTTGTGAAGTCAATGGATACAATCACAACTTCTCCACTCCGAGGAATCTCCAACAAAATGGAGTAGTTGAAAGAAAAAATAGAAACCTACAAGAAATGGCAAGAACGATGTTAAATGAACATAGTTTACCTAAGTATTTTTGGGCCGAAGCCGTAAATACGGCTTGCTACATCATGAATAGAGTCCTAATAAGACCATCCCTATCAAAAACTCCCTATGAATTATGGAATAACAAAAAACCAAATATTTCCTATTTTAAAGTTTTCGGTTGTAAATGCTTTATTTTGAATGAAAGGGATGCCTTAGGAAAATTTGATGCTAAATCCGATGAAGGCATCTTTCTTGGTTACTCTTCCGTTTCTAAGGCTTTTCGGATTTTTAACAAAAGAACCTTAGTAATAGAAGAGTCTATTAATGTAGTTTTTAATGAAATCTCTAATTTAAAGAAAAATAATTTTGATTATGATCTTGGTTTTGATAATTTGAATTTAAATGAACCCTCTCCTCAAAATAGCAACTTGGATGCACCTTCTTCCGAAATTTCCTTACCCAAGGAATGGAAGTATATAGATGCTCATCCAAAGGAGCTAATTATAGGAGATACATCAAAAGGGGTTCAAACTCGTTCCTCTTTCAAGAATTTTTGTGCTAACGCCGCCTTCCTTTCTCAAATCGAACCTAAATGCATTGACGAGGCCATCAAAGATGATTTTTGGGTTATTGCAATGCAAGAGGAATTGAATCAATTTGAGAGGAATAAGGTATGGAAGCTTGTTCCTAGACCTAGCGACCATTTAGTCATTGGTACTAAATGGGTCTTTAGAAACAAGCAAGACGAAAATGGTATCGTGGTTAGAAACAAGGCTAGATTAGTGGCCAAAGGTTTCAACCAAGAAGAAGGTATCGATTACGAAGAAACCTTCGCTCCCGTGGCTCGATTAGAAGCCATAAGGATGCTCCTTGCCTATGCTAGTAGTAATAATTTTAAACTGTTTCAAATAGATGTCAAAAGTGCTTTCTTGAATGGTTTTATTTCCGAAGAAGTATATGTCGAACAACCACCCGGATTTGAAAATTCTCTTCTTCCTAATCATGTATTCAAATTGACTAAGGCTCTCTATGGCTTGAAACAAGCTCCTAGAGCTTGGTATGAAAGGCTTAGTTCCTTTCTTATTTTAAATAATTTTACCAAAGGCAAGGTTGATACTACATTGTTTATTAAATATTTTAAAAATAATTTTCTTATTGTGCAAATTTATGTTGACGATATTATTTTTGGCTCCTCGGATGAATCACTATATGAATCATTTGCCAAATGTATGAGTCATGAATTTGAAATGAGTTTAATGGGTGAATTAACTTTCTTTTTAGGATTACAAATCAAACAACTTAGTGATGGTATATTTCTTAACCAATCTAAATATACATTAGAATTGTTAAAACGATTTAACATGGATAATTGAAAAGCAATTAACACCCCTATGAGTACTGCGACTAAGTTAGATATGGATGAAAATAGTGAAAATTTCGATAAAAAAACATATAGGGGAATGATAGGTAGTCTACCCTACCTCACCGCGACTAGACCGGATATTATGTTTAGTGTAGGACTTTACGCTATGTTTCAATCTAATCCTAAATTATCTCATCTTAAAAGTGTTAAAAGAATATTTAGGTATCTTAAAGGAACTCTAAATTTTGGATTGTGGTATCTAAAATCTGAAAAATTCGATTTAATAGCTTATGCAGATGTCGATTTTGGCGGATGCAGGATAGATAGAAAAAGTACATCTGGAACATGCCAATTTTTAGGACATGCACTTGTTTCTTGGACTTCCAAGAAACAAAATTCAATTGCACTATCTACGGTGGAAGCTGAATACATTGCTGCAAGTGCATGCTGTGCACAAGTTGTTTGGATGAAAAATACATTAGAAGACTATGGAATTCACTTTAAAAATATTCCCATAAAATGTGATAATACTAGTGCCATATGTCTTACTAAAAATCCAATTCAACACTCTAGAACTAAGCACATCGACGTTAGGCATCATTTCATACGCGATCATGTCCTTAACAATAATGTTGTTCTAGAATTCATTGACACAAAGCATCAATTAGCAGATATATTTACAAAAGCTTTGAATGAAGACCAATTTGAATTCATTAGAAGGGAATTAGGTATGTTAAATTGTCCCTAAGAATAAACTTGTTTGAATGGATTTTCCGTAAAGTTTTTCATCCTCTCTCCGTTCCTCGGTGAATTTGATCCTTCTCTTTCGATTCTAAATGACACGTTAAATTTCCTTATCCTATCTTGAGTCAAACACCGCTCCCATCTGATCAAGATTAATGACATTTTATGAATCTCGAAATTGATTTTGATGGCTTGATTATGACTTTCAAGTTGACGATTTGAATTTGAATGAGTTTGTATTCGAATTATGATCTTGACTTATTGGAGTTACTACTTGAAATCTTTTTTTAATCACAATCTCTTCCTTGTACACCTACAATTTTTGTTATTTATAGAAAGAAGAGATTTGATAAAATGGATGAATGCTGAATTTTCCTTTAAGATGAACTCTGCGTAGATATTTTAGCATACTTAATTTTGAATGATGAATTTTTGTATGATCAATGCTGAATTCCTGATTTTATAATCACAAATTATGTGCTTCAAGTCTCATTCCCTTTTTGTTGATGACAAAGGGGGAGAAGTGATTACTAAGTGATGACTTATACCATTTCGATAGCATGACTTAATGAAAATATCTTATGCGCATCGATAACATGACTAATATGAATTACAAAAGCTTGTGTGATATAAATGTCTTATATGCCTTGCAAAATCTTTGAGAATATCGTAAGATTGATTGATCATATTGAAAGCATGACTTAATGAAAATATCTTATGCGCATCGATAACATGACTAATATGAATTACAAAAGCTTGTGTGATATGAATGTCTTATATGCCTTGCAAAATCTTTGAGAATATCGCAAGATAAATTGATCATATTGAAAGCATGCCTTACATTTATATCATGAAATTCATGTTGAAAATCTTTATCTCCTATCGTAGTAAAAATTGTCTCTTATCATTAGACTTGAAAATGATTTTCATCGAAGTTTCATATTTACTTATGCTTAATGAGAATAACGATAAGTTCTACGGTTAGAACTTATCATTTTATGCTTGAATTCAATGGAATGGAATTTAAGTGTTTTTATCTTCTCATAATATGACATATAGATAAGGGGAGTTATGTTTAACTCCGTCATCAATTGATTGTCATCATAAAAAAGGGGGAGATTATTGAATCTCGGATTTTGATGATAAAATCAATTGATGGATTAATTGATCTAATCCATATTATTGAGTTAAGCGTACAGGATTAACTACGATAACCAGAAAATATAAAGCAAGAATACCGGAGTCAAGTTCGATGGACGTTTGAGAGTCCGAAGAATCGTCGGAGATGCTGCCAGAACCAACCGAGAAGAAATCGGGAACCTGTCGAAATTTTCGGAAGTTCACTGAAGAGATCGTTGGAGGTTCGTGGAGATCACCGAGAAGGCTCGGCTACTTGTTAAAGTCATCACAAGATCGGGAGCTTGCTGGGAGTCCGTCGGAAGAAGTTCGTCGGAAAGCTCGCCGGAACCAGACTCGACGTTCGCGGTTGAAAACTTGCTTAGGATGTTCTTTTTGTTATGTAGTTCACATGTAATTAGGATTAGGATTAAGAGATAATCCTATATCCTGGTTAGGGGCCAACTAGGCCCAAAATTAGACTTGGTTTGGGCTAAATTTAAAGCCCAACCAGTGAACCGAAGGTCTGGCGGTGGCACCGCCAGACTGGGCGGTTGCACCGCCCAGCACCCGAGAGCCAGGCGGTGGCACTGCCTGGGCTGGGCGGTGGCACCGCCCAGCACCCGAGAGCTAGGCGGTGGCACCGCCAGTCCACTGTCAATGTCAAACACTGACAGGCAGTGGCACTGCCATTGATAGGCGGTGGCACCGCCAGCATCGGGAACCAAAGAGAATTCAAATTTTGGAGCCCAAATTTGAATCCTCTTGAGGCCTATAAATACCCCTCAAATCTCAGCTGAAATTACAACTTTTTGAGAAGCAATTGATTGAGAGAAAGGTCTTAGAAAAGTCTTAGTTAGTCTTGTTTTCAATTTGCTAGTGTTCACCTCCTTCTTTCTTGCTGAAAATCTGTAAGAGAGTGAACCGCTTGTAAAAAGTTGTAAGAGGGGTATGTACCCTTCCCCTTCAAGAGATTTGCTAGTGGAAGGTGGGAGCCTCATCGAAGATGGGCCTCGCAAGTGGATGTAGGTCATTTGACCGAACCACTTTAAAATCGGCGTAATCTCTGGTTTGCATTTCATTACTGCTATTTACATTACTGCAAACCTTCTTACTTGCTTTATTTCCTCATTACCTTTGCTGCACAACTTTGCAAATATACTTTAAAGTTAAGCACTTCCAAGTTCGATTTTTATCGTACGAAAGATTTGTCAAAACCGACGTTTTAATCTGCTGCACTAATTCACCCACCCCCCTCTTAGTGCTGCTCCGATCCTAACAGGTACCGCCAGAGCTCGGTCTCCGAGCTCTGTCAAGCGGTGGTACCGCCTAGACTGAGCAGTAGTACCACCCAATGTCAGATGTTAGGCGGTAGTACCGCCCAGTAATGGCGGTGGTACCGCGAGGACCCCGAAAAACCTAGATAAGACACTTCTTGGCTCCATTTTTGAAAGCCAATGGGGTCTATAAATACCCCACCCTTTTCTGCATAAAAGGGCACCGAAATCTTGATATATTCTTGAGTCTTAGAAGTGTTAAAGAGTTGTAAAAGTGCTAGAGTTCTCCTCCTTCCTTTCTAAGTGTTGAGATCATTCAAGAGAGGAGTGAAACTTGTAAGGGTTGTCTCCTAAACCCGGTAAAAGGAGAAAAGCTGTAAAAGGTGGTTGGCCTTCGCCTATTGAAGGAACGCCTCTAGTGGACGTCGGTGACCTCGTCGAAGGAGGAAGCCGAAAGTGGACGTAGGTCACGATTGACCGAACCACTCTAAATCTAGTTTGCATTTCATTTTGAGCAATCTTCTTTAACTGCAAATCATTTTATAGCAAAGTACTTCTTTTACTTATCTTGCTTTCACTACACTTACGCTCTCTTACATCTTAAAGTAATTATCTTTCCGAATCAATTTTCTTTGAACGTACAAAATATTTTTTAAAATCGCATAAGTTTTCCGCTGTACTAATTCATCCCCCCCCCCCCTCTCTTAGTGCGCTCTTGATCCTAACAATTGGTATCAGAGCAAGGTTCATTCTTAGTTGGTTTTAAACCCAAGAGAGATGGCATTTGCCGAGAACTAAGAGGGTCATTCAATTACATGTCCGCCCATATTCAATGGGACGGATTACACACATTGGAAGACAAGAATGAGGATCTTCCTGATTTCAATGGATTTTGAGCTTCCGAATATTGTAAAAAAAGGATTTCAAAAGTCTTTCTCTTCTAATGAATGATTAGAATGAGTTGGAGAAAAAGACTTTCGTTTTAAACGCAAAGGCTATGAATGCCTTTTTTTGTGCATTAGATAAAAACGAATTTAATCGAGTGTCGATTTGTGAAATGACTTTTGATATTTGGCACACACTCGAAGTGACTTATGAAGGTATTAATCGAGTGAAAGAGTCAAAAATTAACCTTTTAGTGTATTTTTATGAATTATTTCGAATGAAACCGAGTGAGACCATTGGAGACATGTACACCCGATTTACGGATGTTGTCAATGGTCTAAAAGGACTTGGTAAAAGTTTCTCGTATTTTGAGCTCGTTAATAAAGTTTTAAGATCCCTTCCAAAGAGTTGGGACCCTAAAGTTACAACTATTCAAGAGGCCAAAGATTTAAATAATTTTCCTCTTGAAAATCTAATTAGGCCACTAACGATCTATAAAATGATATGTAAAGCTCATGAAGAGCTTGAGGACACCCTTCCAAAGAACAAGAAGGACATGGCACTAAGAACACAAGAAGACTACTTGAGAGAAAACTCAAGTGATGAGACCTTTGATGATGACTTGGCACTTTTAACAAGGAAATTCAAAAAATTCATTAAAAGAATCAAATTTAAAAATGATACTAAAAATAAATTTGAACCTAAGAAAGATCAAGTAATTTGTTATGAATGCAAGAAACCAGGACACTACAAGAGTGAATGTCCACAAGCCAAGAAGAGGACACCAAAGAAGAAAGCACTCAAAGCAACATGGGACGACTCAAGCGCATCCGAAGAGGAGGAGCCAACCAACACCGAGCAAGTGGCTCAATATGCGCTAATGGCCATTGGAGATGAGGTAACAAGTTCAATTGATGCAAATTTATCATTTAATGAACTATTAGATATTTTTCATGATTTATTTGATGAATGCAAAACAATTAGTAAAAAATTTAAATTATTAAAAAAGGAGCATGATTCTCTTATTAATGATTTTGATAAATTAAAAATTAAGCATAATGATAGTTTAGCTCCATGTACGAAATGCCATGAAGTAGAAATACTTCAAAAGGAAAATATGCTACTTAAGAAAACCTTAGAGAAGTTTGAGGTTAGTAACAAATCCTTGAATATGATCCTTGCCAACAAGGGTCACGTTCATAGAAAAGGCGGAATCGGATTTCTGAGTAGCTCTCACTATAATCCAACTACCTTTGTTAAAGGCCCTACCTTGAATGTTTCACCCTAAAAGAAATATAACTTTTGTTACAAATTTAGGCATGTAGCCTATCATTGTCCATTCAAGAAATGTAGTCCACATAAATTGATTTGTGTTCATAAAAGAACCTCATATAACTCAATGCAACATAATAAGCAATTTAGATCGATTTTTGAGCCAACCAAGGTCAAATGGGCACTTAAAAATTATCCTTTTTTATAGAAACATTTACCATCACAAGCTAGGAGCAAGAGATGGTACCTTGATAATGGATGCTCAAGGCATATGACCGGAGATCCATCTCAATTCTCTAAGCTCACTAGCATAGACGAAGGATATGTCAACTTCGGAGACAACAGCAAGAGTAAAATCATTGGCAAAGGAACCATAGGTAACAAATTCAACTTTTTTATTGAAGATGTATCGTTAGTTGATGGCTTAAAACATAACCTCTTGAGCATTAGTCAATTGTGTGATAAAGGATATATTGTTAAATTTGAATCTAATGCTTGCATTATTGAAAAACCACACAAAAACATATTTATGATTGCTTTAAAATAAAATAATATAGACACCATCGATATTAATAATCTTTGTAATGAAATGTGTTTTTTTATTTTGAATGATGATGCTTGGCTTTGGCATAGGAGATTAGGTCATGCTAGCATGAAACTAATCACTCAAATTTCATCTAAAGAACTTGTAAGACGAATTCCTCATATCAAGTTAATTAAAGATAATGTGTGTGATGCATGTCAACTAGGAAAACAAATAAAAGGTAGCTTCAAACCTAATAACCAAATAAGCACCTTAAGACCTTTGCAATTAATCCATATGGACTTTTTCAGACCAATTTCTATATCAAGCCTAGGAGGTAGCAAATACGCATTTGTCATCGTGGATGATTATAGTAGATACACATGGACTTATTTTTTGGCACATAAAAGTGAATGCTTTAGGTATTTATCTAAGTTTTGTAAACTTTTTCAAAATGAAAAGGGTTTTATGATTTCGTCAATTCGAAGTGATCACAGTGGTGAATTTCAAAACCATAATTTCCAAGAATTTTATGAATCTAATGGATACAACCATAACTTCTCTACTCCAAAAAATCCTCAACAAAATATAGTAGTAGAAAGAAAAAATAGAAATTTATAAGAAATGACAAGAACCATGTTGAATGAACATAGCCTACCCAAATATTTTTGGGCCGAAGCCGTAAACACAACATGCTATGTCATGAATAGAGTTCTAATAAGACCGTTACTCACCAAAACTCCTTATGAGTTGTGGAACAATAAAAAACCCAATGTTTCATATTTTAAAGTTTTTTGGGTGTAAGTGTTTTATCCTGAATGAAAAAGATGCCTTAAAAAAATTTGATGCTAAATCCGATGAAGGAATTTTTCTTGGCTATTCTTCTATTTCTAAAGCATTTCGTATATTTAATAAATGAACTTTGATTATAGAAGAATCCATTCATGTTGTTTTCAATGAGGTTTCCGAAATTAAGAAAAATGATTTTGATGATGATATTAATTTTGATGCTTTGAATTTAAATGAAACCCTTTCTCCATATAGCAACTTAGATGCATCTACTTCCGAAACATCCTTACCCAAGGATTGAAAGTATGTAGATGCTCATCCTAAGGAGCTAATCATAGGAGACACATCTAAAGGGGTTCAAACATGTTCTTCTCTTAAAAATTTTTGTGCCAACGCCGCTTTTCTCTCCCAAATTGAACCAAAATTCATTGACGATGCCTTGAAATATGATTCATGAGTCATTGCAATGCAAGACGAGTTAAATCAATTTGAGAGAAATGAGGTGTGAAAGCTTGTTCCTAGGCCAAATGACCATTCAGTTATTGGTACTAAATGGGTCTTTAGAAACAAGAAAGATGAATCTAGTATCGTGGTTAGAAACAAGGCTAGATTAGTGGCCAAAGGTTTCAACCAAGAAGAATGTATCGATTACGAAGAAACCTTCGCTCCTATGGCTCGATTAGAAGCCATAAGGATGCTCCTTGCCTATGCTAGTAGTAATAATTTTAAGTTGTTTCAAATATAAGTTAAAAGTACTTCTTTTAATAGCTTTATTTCTGAAGAAGTTTATGTTGAACAACCTCCCGGATTTGAGAATGATAGTCTCCCTAATCATGTGTTGAAATTAACTAAAGCACTCTATGGTTTAAAACAAGCCACACGGGCTTGGTATAAGAGACTTAGTTCATTTCTTATTGAAAATAATTTCTCTAAAGGCAAGGTCGATACTACATTATTTATCAAAAATTTTAAAAATTATTTTCTTATTGTTCAAATTTATATTGATGATATCATTTTTGGTTCTACGAAAGAATCTCTTTGTGAATCATTTGCTAAAAGTATGAGTCTTGAATTTGAAATGAGTTTGATGGGGGAATTAACTTTCTTTTTGGGCTTACAAATCAAACAACTAAGTAATGATATATTTCTTTGTCAAACAAAATATGCCTTAGATTTGCTAAAAAGGTTTAATATTGATAGCTCAAAGGCTATCAACACTCCTATGAGCACCTCCACTAAGTTAAAAATTGAAGAAAGTGGAGAAAGCTTTGATCAAAAAGCTTATAGGGGTATGATAGGAAGTTTACTCTACCTCACCGCAACTAGACCAAATATCATGTTTAGTGTAGGACTTTGTGCTAGGTTTCAATCTAATCCTAAGATATCTCATCTTAAAACAGTTAAGAGAATACTTAGATATCTTAAAGGAACCACAAATCTAGGATTATAGTATCCAAAATCTGAAAACTTTGAGCTAATTGATTATGTTGATGCGGATTTTGCTGGATGTAGATTAGATAAAAAAAGCACTTCAGGAACATGTTAATTTTTAGGACATGCACTTGTTTCTTGGACTTCCAAGAAATAAAATTCGGTTGCACTATCTACAACCGAAGTCGAGTACATTGCAGCTAGTGCATGCTGTGCACATGTTGTGTGGATGAAAAACACTTTAGAGGATTATAAGATTCATCTTAAAAATATCTCCATAAAATGCGATAACACTAGTGCAATATGTTTAACCAAGAATCTCATTCAACACTCTAGAACAAAACATATTAACATTAGGCATCACTTTATACGAGATCATATCACTCACTAATCATGATGTAATCCTAGAATTTATTGATACAAAATATCAATTAGCTGATATTTTTATAAATATTTTAAGTGAAGAACAATTTGATTTTATTAGAAGAGAGTTAGGAATGTTAATATGTCAGAATGCATAAATTTGCTAAATTTCGTTTTCGGACTTTCTTGATTCTTTGATCAATCACTTAAATTCTGTTCTACAAATTTTACATGATGATAACATTGTGTGCCTCAATATCATGTTTACTTTCATAATTATGATTGAATATTAAGAAGTTTTAATCGGATTCTTAATCTTTGAGTACTACAAAGCACTAATGATTTTGCCTCATGCAAGTAGTGATGAAAAGCTATGACAAAACATTTTACAAATGTATGAATTGAATGTATATCTTTTACGGATTATCTTTCACTTAATAGATTTCTTGAATGGAGCTTTCATGAGTTTATACCATATCAAGTTTATTTTTTATACATAGAAGTCATTGACAAATGCATCTCTCATGGATTTATCTCTTATGAATTTTTAATTGAGAAATGGATTTGATATGATAATTCTTTCACATGAATTCTTTCTTAATGAAGGAAGAATTTTTTTTTTTTTTAGATGAACACTTGCAAGGATTTAATTTCACATAAATATCTTGATCCTTGTGAAAAATGAAGCATGATTTAATGAAACTCTCTTATCATTTTTAACTTCATTCAAAGTTGATTCTTAATGGTTTTTCCTCCTTACTTTCCTCCTTCAGGCAAAGCTTTGATGATAAATAAAAGGGAAGAAATACGAATGAATGCTATCTCCCTAATGTTGAGAACTTTTGAATGATACCATGTCACGAATGCTTGAAATACGATTGATATAAATTTCTTTACAAAATTGAAATATGACATGAATATTTACCACACTTGCATATATTGTTGAATCGTTCTCCTTTTTGTTGATGACAAATGGGGAAAAATTATACCAAAATTTAGTAAATTGATGATAAATGATGCAATTCGATATGTTTGCATTATGATAAGATATCTAGTGCTTAACTTGCAATTTTACAAATTGATGTCTTGCCATAGAATGAATTGCTATGATTGTTATCCTTCATATTTGAAATATAAGATTAGAAAATGGATGTCATGCCTTGACATTATTTTCAGAATGTTACATCATGATAAAAATTATGATATATGTATTGATAAGTTTAAATAAACTTAACTTATCAATATGTCTCTTGAATTCAAAGGCTTTGAATTCAAGAATGACTTTTCTCAAGTATGGCAAATAGATAGGGGGAGTTAAGGTTAATGATAAGACCCTAAAGTCTTATCGTCGCTCTGATACCAAATGATAAGACCCTAAAATCTTATCGTGGAAGAAAGGGGAGAAAAGGGAATGATATTGATCGCTTCGAGGGGATCGGCCCTCCTTGATCACTTCGAGGGGATCGACCTCTTAGGGTTTGGCCATAGAGTGGAATAACATTTCATTGATTGATTGATTGATTCCTGAAAAAGTTACATCACTATTTATAGAGTTCCACCCAGAGTCCATCAAGACTTAAACTCTAATAATAAATAAATATTAAATAAATCTCTACTTGACTTTAACTGAACTAAACCGACTCAATAAACAACTGAACTAAACAGACTCGATAAACATTATTCAAAAGCTTAGAAAAAGGGTCCTAACAATTTCTCCCTATTCAAATCAGCCTTGTCCTCAAGGCTGAGCAGCATCAATCTCGGGGAGCTTCTCTTTCAGCACTTCAGTCATAGGCTATCTGCAACACATCATAACCCGTTGATCAAGTAAGTATGGTCTCTACTTTTTGACACTATAAGCAATAGGTCAGTCTTTCAATGTAGTAATCATTGCAAGAAACTCCTGGCCTTTGCTATCACAAGTTAAAATCCATCCATCAATGATCTTTACTTCGAATATGTCACAGCCTTCAATGTGGTGGGCTAGTTGGGCTGCAACTTTCCTGTCCATAAAATTATTAGTACTACCTATATCAATCAAAATAGTGACAGGCTGATACTTCAAAGTTCCTCCAATTTTCATAGTTTGTGAGTTAGTGTAGCTAGCCAATGCATGCACTGTATATGTGATGGCTTCAATATCTTCATCAGTTTTCACACCTTCATGATCGGAGTCCAACTCTTTTGCTTCCGGTTCCTCTCCAATTGGCTAAATCATCAGAAGTTGCCCTTGTTTACATTGGTACTCCATACTCCACTTTTCATCATAGTACAAACCCTTTGCTTAATTTTTCTTGAGTTCTTCTTGGGTTAGTCCTCGGGTGTCAAGGCTTTGGTTGAGAATAGATGGGGTAGGTGGCTTACTAATCATTTGGTTGTTGTCACTTTTGTTACCATGATTTTCCCTGTTGATTTTTTTCTTATGTAGATGTGCGAATGAGATCGCAGCTATCATGGTGCGGGGTTGACGAGCCTTAACTTCACACCGGATCTCTGGAATAAGCCCTTCAATAAATGTATCCAGAAGTTATCATTCCGACCAATCTCTAGCTTGATTTGACAATCTTTCAAACCTACTCTGATATTCCAATACTGTAGAAGTCTGACAAATTTTGGCAAGCTGTCCATCCACCTTCATGTATGAGTAGATTGTGTCATAATCTTGGGGCTCTTTTCCAGTATTTCCAGATCTGTGCAACGTAGAACTTGAGCTCCCACCTTGTTGAAATTTACTAAAGGTCCCTAGTAAGTCCTTTTTGAAATCATTAAGTATTTCTTACAACCGATTCTCAATTCTAATTTCCAATGCTTCCATTTGTGCTTTCACTGAGTTATCAATGGTCATTTCGTAAGACTGCAAATCTGTAATCTCAACTCCTGTTTCTGGTGTCAAGACAGGGCATAAATCACTGCTCTACTCGGTGCTGTTGTTGTGATGTAATCGGTGGTAGCACTATTGGAATGAAGGGTTGTTGCGAGGATGCGGGGATGTAGCTGCGTTCGCTACGTGGGAGGCAACGATGCTTGTTGTGGTCGCTGCGTGGAGGGATCGCTACTGCTGAGGGCTAGGAGGCAGCGATGGTGGTGCGGCTGGGGGCAGCGTTGCCAAGGGCCTGTCGCTGCGGTGGTTGCGATGGTGCGGATGGAAGGCAGTGTTGCTCTATCTCTACCGCACTACGGAAGGAGGCATTGGTGACGCTGAGGGATCACGTGCGGTTGAGGACATGACGATGTCGTTAAAGCGGCCGAGGTTGAGAAGAGGAGTCGGTGCGTGCATCGCCGAGGTTGAAGCGGCCACACAAGAGCTTGCTGCGTGTGCTGTTGGAGGGCGGCTGCAGTGGCGTTGCCGAGGTTGAGGCTGCAGTGGAAAATAGGAATCGACGGTGGCAGGCTGGGCGGTGAGCGGCGTCGCGCTGGCTGGGCAGCAGCGGCGATGGTGGTAGGCTGAGCGACGAGCGGCATCATCGCTGGCTGGGCAACAGCGACGACGGTGGTGGCAACCGGCATTCGCAACAGCAAGAGGACCAGTGACTGATTCGCAGCAGCAAGAGGATTGCCCCGTTTCGGTCACCAAGGGGGCAAAGCAAGGGGGAGTGGCGGCGGTCGTTCTCGCTCGAGCCAGGGGGAGCGGTGGTTGGGAGGCGAGCAGCGGTCATCGCACGATGGTTGGCAGCGGTGGTGGGTCAGCTAGAAGGCGACGGTGCTCGAGGCACGATTGCGATCAACGAGGGGATGCGGCAACAGAGGAAGCTTTGTTTCTGCAACCGCTGCAACGAGGGGCTGCAGAACCGGTGATGGTGACCCGGGGGGGCTTGGTTAGGGTTGCGGCGGGGAGGCAAGCGGCGGTGATGGAGCGGCCGGGAAGCAACGGCGGTGATGGGGAAGAAGTTACCTTGCAGTAGTGGTTGAGAAGGGGAGCGAGGCTGCGGCAGGATGAGACGCTGGCAGCATCGTCTCCTAGCAGTGGTGGTGACTCGAGTGGGAGGCGACGGCCATGGTGGTCTTTGGCTGGAAGTGAGGTAGGGTCGTTCGCTGGTCGGAGAGCAGCGACGGCCGGTGGTGGGCTAGCCGCAAGCAAGGGAAGCAGGGGTGCGTGGCTGTGGCTTCTTCTTCTTCTCTCTCTTCTTTCTCTTAATTCTTTCTTTCTTTCTTTCATTCTTTCTTTCTCTTCTTTTTTTGATGAACTGTAATGAGAACGCTGAGGATCGCTGCTCTAATACCAATTGATAAGACCCTACGATCTTATCGTCGCTTTGATACCAAATGATAAGACCCTATGGTCTTATCGTCGCTCTAATACCAATTGATAAGACCCTAAAGTCTTATCGTCACTCTGACACCAAATGATAAGACCCTAAAGTCTTATCGTGGAAGAAAGGGGAGAAAAAAGAATGATAATGATCGCTTCAAGAGGATCGACCCTCCTTGATCACTTCGAGGGGATCGACCTCCTAGGGTTTGGCCACAGAGTGGAATAATATTTCATTGATTGATTCCTGAAAGGGTTACATCATTATTTATAGAGTTCCACCCAGAGTCCATCAGGACTTGAACTCTAATAATAAATAAATATTAAATAAAACTCTACTTAACTCTAACTGAACCAAACCAACTCAATAAACAATTGAACTAAACAGACTCGATAAACATTATTCAAAAGCTTAGAAAAAGGGTCCTAATAGTTAACTCCGTCCTCAATTGATTGTCATCATCGAAAAGGGGGAGATTGTTGAATCTCGGATTTTGATGATGAAGCCAATTATCATTTGTTGATCTAATCTATATGTTGAGAAAAGTGTGCAGGATTAACTATGATGGTAGTAAGACATGCAGCAGGTGTTATGCTGGAGTCAAGATCAAGATCACGTTGGGAGTTCGAGAGTTCGTCGAAAGTCCGGACGTTTGTCAGAAGTTTTGTGGGAACCAACCGAGAAGTCCAGGAGCTTGCCATAGAAGCTCATCGGAACTCGCCAAGAAGATCGTCGCGAAGTCCAGGAGCTTGTCGGGAGTCCGCCGGAGCATCACCGAGAGTTTGTCGGATGTTCGCCGGAAGTACACCGGAAGCTCGGTAGAAGAAGCGATTGACGCACTAGAACACGAATTACAGTAATCATGTCTTAATTGTCGTAGTTAAAGTGTAGATTAAGTTATGATTGGGAGGTAATCCCACTAACTTAATTAGGGGCCAACTGGGCCCTTAACAGACCTAAATTGGGCCGAATGAAATAGCTCATTCGACCCCTAAATTCCTGGCCGACGGTGGCACCGCCTGGGAGACTCGGTCTCCCAGGAATTCTGGGTGATGGTACCATCCCTATCAGGCGGTAGTACCACCGGCAATTATTGATGCAAGTGGTAGTACCACCCCTGTCAGGCGGTGGTACTGTCCAGACTTAGCCGTAGTACCGCCCAGTGTTAGGTGTCATGTGGTAGTATCACCCAGTAATGGCGGTGGTACTGCCAGGACCCCAGAAAATCGAGATGAGACACTTATTGGCTCCATTTTTGAAAGTCATGGGGTCTATAAATACCCCATCCTTCTCTACATGAAAGGGCACTGAAATATTGATATATTCTTGAGTCTTAGAAGTGTTAAAGAGTTGTAAAAGTACTAGAGTTCTCCTCCTTCCTTTCTAAGTGTTGAGATCATTCAAGAGAGGAGTGAAACTTATTAGGATCAAGAGTCAGGGTCGGCACTAAGAGGGGGGGGGGGGTGGGGGAGTGGGGGGTTGAATTAGTGCAGTGATAAAAATCACGTCTTCAAAAACTTCATTGCGATAAAATCATTTCTAACGAAAAATCGATTTTGAAAACTTAACTTGAAAGCGTACGTAATGAATTCAAGGCAGTAAGCACTTAAGGAAGTTTGCAGTAAGGTAATAGCAGGAATGAAATGCAAACCAGAGAACATAGCAATTTTAGAGTGGTTCGATCAACATGATTTACATTCACTTTCGGCTTCCTCCTCCGACGAGGTCACTGGCATCCACTAGAGGCCTTCCTTCAATAGGTGAAGGCCAATCACCTTTTACACCCCTCTTCTCCTTTTACCGGGTTTAGGAGATAACCCTTACCAGCACTCACTCTCTTCTCTAAACATAAATCTAAGTTTAAGCTAGAAGATGGAATACACTTATGATCGCAGTAGTGTTTTCTCTCTTTTAATCTCTTTGTGCTTGTGTGCTTTAACCAGGGATGAGAGGGGTATTTATAGGCTTCAAATTGATTCAAACTTGGAGCCTAAAACTTTCCCATCCCAGGTTCCCCGGGCACGGGCGGTACTACCGCCTGCGCTGGGCGGTACCACCGCCCAGTTTCAGTCTACACTGACACTGTCCTAGGCGGTACCACCACTTAGGTCTGGCGGTACCACCGCCTGGGGGGCAGTGCTGAGCGGTACCACCGTCCAGACTAGCGGTACCACCACCTTGTCACGAACAAACTTCTAAACAAGGTGTTTGATGTAATGCTTATGTATGTCCGTGTCTTTTGGCATGTTCATGCCTTGTACAACATGTAGAGAGGCGGCCGAAGGCATAATAGTCCCATTTTAGTTGGGTTGGTGGCCTCTTTAGGCTTGTAAATAAAGATTGTGTTATGTCGACACGTGCGAGAGATTTTCGGTCTGTAATGGACCATTTTACCCTTTGTTGTGCCACTGTTCAGAGTTTATAAAGTCTGTTTGTAATTTGCATTGTCTATGAAGTGTTTTTTCGGAGATGTTTGCTTGTAGATCCCGATTGAGGCGTTCTCTCTAACCCGTTCTCTCTTTTGGTGGTCCTAAGGGACAATGGGAGGCTTCGGGGAGGCTGACCTTTGTGGACGGACACGCAAGGGTGCCGCACGACTTAGGCAAAACCAGCTAAGTCCGTGTCATATGGTATCAAAGCGGGACAAGCACTCATAGAAACACTTAGCATGCAAACGTGGGGGACCTAGCAGGGCTACGTTGAGGGCAGTCAGCACACGCGCGACCGTTTGGGGGAAAACGGGCATGGAGATGTAGGGAAAAGGAGTCGCTCAGAGGAGCGGGCATCTGAGATTGGCATTCAGTGGAATGGCCAACCCTTCGCGCAAGAGGCACCACAAGAACAGGCAAGCTTGGAAGAATGTGGAGCGCACAAAGGTTGGGATGGTTGAGTTTGAGCTACGGCTCAACGTTGACAACTATACTTTATGGTGCTCAAGGCAAGCGAGGCGCTTGGTAAAGGATGAGACCATCCAAGGTGGAATGAGTTGCTCAACGACCAAAAGAGTTATGCAAAGCTCACAGAGGTGAGGGGAATTGCTAACTCGAAGAATTTGGTACTCATGCATGGGCTTGTATGCGGACGATGGAATGTTCGCGGCCATCCCAAGGCGACCGAAACTCGGCGCCATAGAGCATTGAAACTTTCTCTTCGGCATGTGAAGGATACGTTCGTAGGAGGCTGAAGTGTGCAACGAGTTCAGCATGTTGCTAGGCCTTGAGGGGTACAGCGGGGACTGTATTGACGGGGAGTCACAATCTAGCAAGTGCGTTTGCAGGAGGCAGAACAATGCACAGTTTGTTCAGCAGATCGGAGTAGTCCAAGGGGATGGTGGTCTCCGAAACGAAGAGATGTGTTGCTCCAATGGGATAGTTATCCAGGAGGGCTAAGTCTCGGCTCTCCAGAGGGAGAATCATGTGAGACGGACCTCACATGTTGAGGAGGAGTACCTCAACAAACAACAACTCCACGAAGCTCGATGGACTGAGCAAGCGGCGAGGAGTCGTCGCATGACCTCGCTTGAGAGAATGCATTGGTGGATGCATTGCGAGATCAAGTGGGGGAGCGACCCAAAGCAACTTAAATGAGGGCACACTTGGAGTCGATGTGGAGATCGGACTCAAGGGAGGGCTGACCCATGGAATGGTGGGCGCGAGGGCCACCATCAACTCAATGTGAAAACGAGGAGCGGAGCAACTTGGGTGTAACTTAGCGAAGTACTCAAGCCGCATGAAGGGAGCTAGCATAGAAGTTGGAACGTGGAGCAGAGGCACAGTGCTTTCCTTAGACAGAGGTCAAGGACATGAACTCTTGCAGAGGCAAGAGTAGGATCATGTTGTTCCATGGGTCCTTTTTTCTAACGGTGCAGACTCATCTTGCATGGTGCCAAAGACGAAGGGAGCTTCGGGGCACATGCACCTTATCTCGGAGAAGCATTTGATGAAGGAACTAAGGCGACTCAATTTGCGGAGGCGAAGTTGGGTACATAAGGCCTTAGCACGGGGCAAGAGGACGTAGAGGCGGGTACTCTTGAAGAATATGCCACAGTGTTGCCATTCGAGTTGCTATGAAGGAAGCGATGCGTAACGGAGATTGTGCTGGTAGGGGCAGAGGCCCAGGATCCAGACAATGGTGCACAAATTACAGTGAAGTCGGTGGACTTCGGGAGCTACTAGGCGATGGACTGTCTTAGAGCGATGCTTCATCTAGGTGTGACCCAAGAGTGGGTGGATGAAGGTCGATTGCCAAAGGAGCGAACAAAATCGAAGGTGGAGGAGTCCCTGCGATGTATTGGCAGAGGCCACACATATGGAGGGTTCACAATTCGAGTTTATTCCACAAGGATCAGAATGCAATGGAGATGTCACCAGGAGGCGACATGGTGCAGCGGATCGTGGTGGAACAGTTCGTGGCAATGCGATACACACGACTCAGTCCCGGGAGGGACTAGATCATATGGAGTTATGATCAGGAGCTACTGGGAGCTCCACTTCGGTGAACAACACGACGGCAAGAAGAGCTATGGATTCAAGGAGTGAAGGCCATGGTACCGCAGAGGCGGGTCTTCCGTGCGTGCATCGAATTTTGCATCGGATGAAAACCTTGGTCATCAGCATATGGGGGCTGGGTTCCACCAAGGGAAAAGTTTGAATGCAAGTACCATTGAGTTCCATGGGAGGAACTTAATCATGCAGAGGTATGATCGAAGCAGCTGGAGAGTTGGACTGCTCCAGAGCTCATATTCGCTTAAGGGAGCCCGGCAAGTCAGAGGACAAGGCCGAGTAAGCGAACGTTGCTACCAAGGAAGCTAAGGAGAACAGAATCGGTGCAAACCCTACAATGTGATGGCAGAGGCCATGCATAGGAGTTGCAGTCTGTCTTTCCATCGACCAAACGGACTGCTTGGAGAACACAGAGGTGTTGAAGCAGGGGGTCGAAAGGGGCGAGGAAGCGACGACGAGTCCAAAGGGACTTAGCTACCCAAAATCAAGCATCAGTTAGAATGGAGGTGGACTCAGAGGAGTGCCACGGAGACATATCTACTGATCGTGAAGAAAAGGGATGCAGATGTGAGGCGACGGATAGTAGGGCCATGGGCATGGCAGCGCCATGGTACCACAGAGGCGGGACTTCCGTGAAAGTCATTGATCCCTTGCTCTCATGGAGGGAGAGCGCTTGGTCGTGAAAGGGGCCGAGGAGGTGGAGAATGCAGAGGCAATCTCCAAGTACCGAGACAAGGCTGAAGGGCAGAGGCCGAAGAACTTCGTAAGACCAGTGTCAATGTGCTTCTCATCAAGATAGCCGAAAGTGAAGGTCTTCGGGTCATGCAAGAGTGCATAACCAAGGAACGAAGCAGGCAATACGCGGTGCTATACCTTTGCTACTCAGTGGAGTAGGCGGCAGGGCTGATGGAGAAGACGGTATAATCCTAGAGGCGACCAAACCTATGAGAGAATTACTCCAAGTTGGGGTGAAAACTTCCTGCATTCCAGAAGTTCGATGGCGTTGAGAAGGTGAATCACAGTAGCTAACTTAACGCAAGGAGTGCAAACACTTCAAGTGCTTCAGAAGTGTGAGCAAAGAGCAGGCGAAGGCTAGTAACCAGCTCGATGCATGGTGTACAACCTCGAGGAGGCGGGCGAAGTCAAGTAACCTTTTCCTTCTCAACTCTTAAGAGAATGGACGAAACCGAGTACCCCAATCCTCTTATCTATCCAGCAGAGGAGCTCTGCACAAGTTCAAAGACCCTTCGAAGATAATGGAAGACAATAGTTGTCAAATCCTCACCAATGGTGATCAGTGCTATTGAGAGTAGATTGTCCGCTTCATTTCCCAATGAAATGCCAATCGAAAGCGGAAGTGATGCGAACCTACTTGGATGTGACAACTAAGTGAAAGAAGAGTCAATGAGCAAATTTTATGGAGGAAGGACCCAAAACTTCAGAAGTTTGCGAGACGATACTCGTTAAAGCTCCAACAAGCATCCACCCAATTCAAGCAGCATGAGGAATTTGAGAGACTAGCACAGTAAGGATGGTCTTTTCCTTCATTTGGGGGATCCGCAGGAATCAACAAGGATCAACACAACTCAGCCAACCCCACACCAGAGTCAGAGTCATTGGTGAGTTGAAGCAGCATGGCGGATCAAAGGTTTGACTACTCAAAAACAGCAGCGGAGAGCAGCTAGGAGCCAAGAGGCGCATTGTAGCTGGAGCAGAAGATTGAAGACTCAGCAAAGGCGAGGAGTTGCAGTGTCGACAAAGGCTTCAACGAGGACGTCAAAGGAATAAGTGGGGGAGAATGTCACGGACAAACTTCTAAACAAGGTGTTTAATGTAATGCTTATGTATGTCCGTGTCTTTTGGCATATTCATGCCTTGTACAACATGTAGAGGGGCGGCCGAAGGCATAATAGTCCCATTTTAGTTGGGTTGGTGGCCTCTTTAGGCTTGTAAATAAAGGTTGTGTCATGTGGACATGTGCGAGAGATTTTCGATCTGTAATGGACCATTTTACCCTTTATTGTGCCACTGTTCAGAGCTTGTAAAGTCTGTTTGTAATTTGCATTGTCTATGAAGTGTTTTTCCGGAGATGTTTGCTTGTGGATCCCGATTGAGGCGTTCTCTCTAACCCGTTCTCTCTTTTGGTGGTCCTAAGGGATAATGGGAGGCTTCAGGGAGGCTGACCTTTGCGGACGGACACGCAAGGGTGCCGCACGACTTAGGTAAAATCAGCTAAGTCCGTGACAGCCTGACACCCTCCTAGGGGTGGTACAACTGCCTAGACTGGCGGTATCACCGCCTGACACAGTTTCGACGACTTTGCCACGATGGTGAGACTTCTTGGGGTATTGTTTGAGCTTCTTATTGGCCCCAACACAGTTCTTACATGGGCCTAGCTGGGCCCTAATTGGGTTGACCTAAATCCAAGCCCAATTCATGTTCAATAGGATGGATTACACCTATTGGAAGACTCGAATGAGGATCTTTCTTATTTCCTTGGATTTTGAGCTTTGGAATATTGTAGAAAATGGATTTCAAAAGTCTTCTCTTCCAATAATCGATTGGAATGAATTGGAGAAGAAGACTTTCGCTCTAAATGCAAAGGCTATAAATGCCTTATTTTGTGCCCTAGATAAGAACGAGTTCAATCGTGTTACGATTTGTAAAACTGCTTTTGATATTTGGCACACACTCGAAGTGACTCACGAAGGCACAAGTAGAGTAAAAGAGTCAAAAATCAACCTTTTGGTACATTCTTATGAACTATTTCGAATGAAACTAAGTGAGACCATAGGAGATATGTACACTCGTTTTACGGATGTCGTCAATGGTCTGAAAGGACTCGGTAAAAGTTTTTTGAATTTCGAGCTCGTTAATAAAATTTTAAGATCTCTTCAAAAGAGTTGGGACCCTAAAGTCACGATCATCTAAGAGGCCAAAGATTTAAACAAATTTCCTCTTGAAGAATTAATTGAGTCACTAATGACTTACGAAATGACATGCAAAGCTTATGAAGAGCATGAGGACACCCTTCCAAAGAACAGGAAGGATATGACACTTAGAACTCAAGAAGACCACTTGAGAGAAAACACAGTGATGAGGACTTTGACGATGACCAAGTAATTTGCTATAAACCCAAGAAAGACCAAGTAATTTGCTATGAATGCAAGAAGCCGGAATACTATAAAAGTGAATGTCCCCAAGCCAAGAAGAGAACACCAAAGAAGAAGGCGCTCAAAGCAATATGGGATGACTCAAGTGCATCCGAAGAAGAGGAGCCGAACACCCAACAAGTTGCTCATTATGCACTAATGGCCATTGGAGAGGAGGTAAAAATTTAATTAATGCAGATTTATCATTTGATGAATTATTAAATATTTTTCATGATTTATTTGATAAATATAAAATAATTAGTAGAAAATATAAATTATAAAAAAAGGAGCATGATACTCTTGTTAGTAATTTTGATAAATTAAAAATTAAGCATAATGATAGTTTAGCTCTATATACGAAATGCCATGATTTAGAAATACTCCAAAAGGAGAACTTGCTACTCAAGGATACCTTGAAGAAATTTGAGGTTGGTAGCAAGTCCTTGAATATGATCCTTACCAATATGGGTCACGTTCATAAAAGAAGTGGAATCGGATTTGTGAGAAGCTCTCACCAAAATTCAACCACCTTTATTAAAGGCCCTATCATGCATATTTTGTACCAAAACAAGTGCAACTTTTGTTACAAACATGGACATAGAGCTTATCATTGTCCATTCAAGAAAGTTAGTCCAAACAAATTGATTTGGGTTCCTAAAGGAACTATAAAGAACTCCATGCAACATGATAAGCAATTTAGATCGGTTTTTGAGGCACCCAAGATCAAATGGGTACCTAAAAGTTATCCTCTTTTGTAGAAACATATACCATCACAAGCTAGGAGCAAGAGATGGTACCTTGATAGTGGATGCTCAAGACATATGACCGGAGATCCATCTTAATTCTCTAAGCTCACTAGTATAGACGAAGGATATGTCACCTTCGGAGACAACAACAAGGGTAAATTCATTGGCAAAGGAACCATATGTAACAAATCCAACTTCTTTATTGAAGATGTTTTGTTAGTTGATAGTTTAAAACATAACCTCTTGAGCATTAGTCAATTATGTGATAAAGGATATTTTGTTAAATTTGAATCTAATGCTTTCATTATTGAAAAACCACATAAAAACACATCTATGATTGCATTAAAATAAAATAATATATACATCATTAACATTAATGACCTTTGTAATGAAATATGTTTTTCGGTTTTGAATGATGATTCTTGGCTTTGACATAGGAGATTAGGTCATGCTAGCATGAAACTAATCACCCAAATTTCATTCAAAAAACTTGTAAGAGGAATTCCTCATATCAAGTTCGTCAAAGATAATATGTGTGATGCTTGTCAATTAGGAAAATAAATAAAAAATAGCTTCAAACCTAAGAATCAAATAAGCACCTCTAGACCTTTACAATTGATCCATATGAACTTATTCGGACCAATCTCTATATCAAACCAAGGAGGTAGCAAATATGCTTTTGTCATTGTAGATGATTATAGTATATACACATGGACTTATTTCTTAAAACACAAAAGTGAATGCTTTAGATATTTCACCAAGTTTTGTAAACTTGTTCAAAATGAAAAGGGTTTTATGATTTCATCAATTTGAAGTGATCACAGTGGTGAATTTCAAAACCGTGATTTCCAAAAATTTTGTGAATCTAATGGATACAACCACAACTTCTCTACTCCAAGAAATCCTCAACAAAATGGAGAAGTAGATGTTGAATCTCAGATTTTGATGATGGAACTAATTGATTGTGTTTAGATGTTTAACTGTATTTTGAGTGATGCAGGTCTACTCGATCAGGTTTAGACAGTTGACGCAGGAGGAATTGACGTTGCGCTGGAAGAGATCACGTTAGGATATTGGATGGCTGAATGGTTCGAACGTCGGGCATTGGGCCAAGGAGAGCGAAACTGTGCCAAGGATATCGGCGTTGCGGAGGTCAACCGCCGATTGGGCAACAAGCCACAAGAGAGGATGATGCACCGAAGAATCGGACGAAGCGCCAACCAATGACGTGCCGGGCAACAGAATGTCAATTCGCTTTATAATAATTGTCTAGATCGGAGTAGAGTTTTTGCTTGTGTGTGCAGGATTAACTACGATAACGATGAAGACATAAAGCAAAACAAAGTGTCGGAGTCAAGCACAAAGGATTCATTGCGAGTTCGAGAGTTCGACGGAAGTCCGAAGGTTCATCGGGAATGCTGTCGAAACTAGCCAAGAATGAGTAGGGAGCTTGTCGAAGGGTTTTCGGAAGCTCGCCGGAAGGTTCGTTGGAAGTTCGCGGAGCTCACCGAGAATGATCGGAGCTTTCCGAAGAAGCTCGTTGGAACTCGCCAAGATCAAATCGTGAAGTCTAGGAGCTTGTCGGGAGTCCGCAGAATGGTTTCCGAGAGTTTATCGGAAGACCGTCGGAAGTTCGCCGAAAGCTCGCCGGAAGAAGTCTTGACTTACGGGCTTTGTAATAGCTTATAAAATGTCTTTAAATTCGTAGTTATCACATTAATTAGAGTTAGGATTAGGTGTTAATCCTATAACCCAAGTAGGGGCTAATTGGGCCCGAGTTCGGACTGGTTTGGGCCAAGTTTGGAGCTCAACTAGTGAGCTGATTTGGCCTAGGCGGTGGCACCGTCCAGCACCCGAGTGCTGGGTGGTGACACCTCCTTGGCTGGGCGGTGGCACCGCCAGCACCGGGAACCCTAAGAGAATTCAAATTTTGGAGCCCAAATTTGAATCCTCTTGAGGCCTATAAATACCCCTCAAATCTCAGCTGAGGTTACAACTTTTGAGAAGCATTTGATTGAGAGAAAAGTCTTAGAAAGTCTTAGCAAGTCTTGTTTTCAATTTGCTAGAGAGTTCTCCTCCTTCTTTCTTATTGAAAATTTGTAAGAGGTTGAGCTGCTTGTAAAAGGTTGTAAGAGGGGTGTTTACCCTTCCATTTCAAGAGATTTGCTAGTGGAAGGTGGGAGCCTCATCGAAGAGGGGCCTCGCAAGTGGAGTAGGTCATTTGACCGAACCACTCTAAAATCGGCGTAATCTCCGGTTTGCATTTCATTATTGTCATTTACATTACTGCAAATCTTCTTACTGCTTTAGTTCCTTATTACCCTTGCTGCGCAACTTTAAGAATACGCTTTCAAGTTAAACTTTTCAAGTTCCGTTCTTATCGTACGAAAGATTTTTCTAAAACCGAAGTTTTAATCCGCTGCACTAATTCACCCCCCCCTCTTAGTGCTGCTCCAATCCTAACAAGTGGTATCAGAGCCACGTTTTTCTACCTTGGTTTAACACCCAAATAGAAATGGCTCTTTACGGCTTTCAAGAGGGTCACTCTCTCATTTGTCCTCCCTTTTTCAATGGGACGGACTACACTTATTGGAAAACTCGAATGAGAGTTTTCTTACTTTCTTTGGATTTGAATTTATGGCACATAGTCGAAAATGGATTTGAAATTTCTTCTCTTCCAATGAACCATTGGAATGATTTGGAGAAGAAGATGTTTTCTCTAAATGCAAAGGCTATGAATGCCTTATATTGTGCACTTGACAAAAATAAATTTAATCGCATTTCGATGTGTGACTCGGCTTTTGATATTTGGAGAACTCTAGAGGTCACTCATGAAGGCACTAGCCGAGTGATAGAGTCCAAAATCAATATTCTTATGCATTCTTACGAACTTTTCCGGATGAAACCAAGTGAGTCCATCGGAGACATGTACACCCATTTCATGGATGTCATCAATGGACTCAAAGCTCTTGGTAAAAGTTTTTCTAATTTTGAACTAGTCACTAAAATCTTAAGATCCCTTCCAAAATGTTGGGATCCAAAAGTTACGGCCATTCAAGAGGCCAAGGACCTTAAAACATTCCTGCTCGAAGAACTTATTGGGTCTCTAATGACCTACGAAATGAACAATGTGACAAAAAGGAAACTCGAGAATAACCTTCCAAAGGACAGGAAGGATTTCGGACATAGAACACATGAAGACCACTCGAGCATAAGCTCAAGTGATGATGAACTTAAACTACAAATGAAACAAAAATTAAAAAGAAAAAAGAATGGAACTACTTGCTTTGAACGCAAGAAGAATAAAAATTGGGATGAATTGAGCTCTTCCGAAGACGAGGAGAAAATCAAGAAAGGCGATGTGGCAAACTACGCCTCAACCACTTTCAAAAATGAGGTAATCGAAATCCCCCTAATTTATTTCGAAATTACATAATACTTTCATGAGTTATTTTTAATTTAGTTTAGGATTAATTTTCTTGAAAATTACATGTGTTATGTTAATGCAATAAAATGTTAGATATAAATCTAATGCTTATACACCTAGTAAGATTAATCTTATGTATGTGCTTGAGAAGCAAGAATGTGTCTTTTGACGATTTCTATATTTATTTTCAATGACGATGCATGACTTTTGAAAGGAAGGCTTGATGATTTTTTTTTGAACCTTGTCTTTGGTTTTCAAACATGATGTATGGTTTTGACATATGAACAAAATTTGAGCATGCTAAGATAAAGTTAATCATATAAATTAAAACTAAAGAAGTTTTAGTTATCTATAAGAATCATTCAAAATTATGTTCAATAAAAATGCAAAATGATGGAATGAAAATATTAAATGTTTTAATACCATTTTATGCATGAGATTTTAAAAGTTATACATAATGATCTTGATGGTTGTTATGAAGAAATTTGTTTTTCGATCCTAAATGATTGATGATATATATATATTTTTTGGCACAAAAAGGACAAAGGCATACTTATATGAAACAACTAAATAGATAAAAGTATTTTTCTTGAAAATTCTTGGTTTGATGAATCTATTTTATCATCTTTTTATGAATATCTTGAAAATGATTTTGATTTGATGATTTTAATTTGAATGAGCTTTATCTTGATTTTTTGAGATTTATAACTTGAGATTTACTCTATAAAAATCAAGATCTTGTATCCTCAATGTTCCTTTTTAGCATCTATTATCCAAATGAATTATGATTGGTATCATTGCTATATTTCTTCTTATCATGCACTAAAGAGAAAATTTTTCTAAATGAATCGTGATATTTCGGAACCACAATTCTTTTTATGATTCATAATGAATTGAGAAATTTTATATGCTTGAATTAATATCTTATTCTAAGATTGAATGAATTTTATCTATATCATGATCTCCTAAGATTTTTTCTTGATTATTTAAGAGGAGATTTTTCAAAACAAAATGTGTCTTCTATTATTATCTTTTCATGATATGATTTTCATGCAATTCCTTGTACTCATGAAATATTTATCTCATCACCCAATAACTCTTCTTGATATTCCTTATGTGATGAAACAAAATAATGCATGAAATTCAAATAAGAAGTTAATGATCATGCATGATAGGATGTAATGAATTTTGACATTTAGATACTATCATTTGAATAGCTATGATCATGTTGCCAAAATGATTTATCATGAATGCTTGAATATCATGTATGATATGCCGATATTGATGATTGAGTTATTTGTATCATGCATGAAAAATAAAAGATATAGTTTTGAAATTGTGCATGTTCGAATTTGAAAATATGATGATGCATAATGATTAAATTGTGCAATGAAAATATTAAACATTTTGAAACCATGTTTTAGTGTCATGCATAATGATCATGCTTAATAAATTTTAAAATTATGCATGATGAATCTTGCGATTTATGGATTATTGATTTTTACTATAATGGAAGTGCCTTATTGATCTTTGTTGTAATAAATCTTACACTTTCGGTTTTAAACATGATACATGTTTTTATTTGGCATAAATGAAATAAAATCATATGAATTGAAACAACTAAAAAGAGAAAAATATTTTTTCCTTGAAAATTTAATTTTCTCTATCTTATTGATCTTGATGATTATTATGATAAATCTATGTATACCATTTTGAATCTCTTGAAAGTAATGTTGAGATTTTGATGAATTTGATGATTTGAATTTGAATGAGGTTGTATTTAAATTATGATCTTGATTTCTTGGATTTACTACTTGAGATTCTTTTTTAATCACAATCTCTTCTTTGTACACCTACAATTTTTGTTATTTATAAAAGGAAGAGATTTGATAAAATGAATCATGTCTTTTAGTATTCAAATGGTCTTATCTTTGATGATATGATTTCTTTATATCTATGATATAAATGCCTTGAAATGATTGAAATATTTTACACAAATGTTATGCTCTTCCCTACTTCTTTCTTGTTTTCAATGATAAAACGGGGAGAAGTTTTGATCATGCATGGTAGGATATAATTTGACAAAATTTATACCATCATGAAACATTTATGATTTACAATGATGCATGCAATACTTGTGCTTTCTAATTTTGATGTTATGTATTGCATATGATGTATTGCATATGATGTAAATCATGATTTAAAATGCTATGAGTTGTTGCTAAAATGATAAATGTTGATTTAATGTTTTGTATCATGAATGCTCTAAATGATGATTGTTTGGTACCATGATCAAAATATTGATAAATAGTTAAAAATTTTAGTATCATGTATGATATCCTCATAATGTCGATCGATTTATTCAATATCGTGCATGAATGAAATATAAGGTTTTCGAAAATATGCATGTAATACTTCAACTTATGATAATGATGCATGCAATGATAAAATATTCATGATGAAAAATATTCATAACTTGATTATTCATCCTTTGTCATGATTTTGAAATCGTTGTAAAAGGAAAAAGAACAACAAAACTGTATTCTTCTTTTCTTTTTGACAATGACAAAGGGGGAGAAATATTGCTCGCTCAAGATGCAAAATTTGAAAACTTACACATTGCAAACGAAGCAAAACTTGCAACTTGCACATTGCAATAAGAAGCAAGAATCATGAGCTTACACAAGAAAGCTATCTTGTATTTGCTTTCGTAATTTTTTTTGCTAGCTTGTATGTAGTAAAACTTGCATAGTGTAAAAATTGCTATCTTATCGTCTAAAGAGAAGCCAATAGTTGCTATCTCAAAATTCAAAATATGCTAACTTGCTACAGAAGCAAAATTGCTAGCTCAAACATTGCAAAGGAAGCAAAAATTTGCTAGCTTGCAACTTGCATATCGTGAAAACTGCTAGCTAGTAGTCTAAAGAGAAGCAATCAATAGCTATCTCAAGAAGACCAAGCATGTTAAACTTACACATCTTTAATCGTTAGATTGCATGATGATAAAACTTGATATTATGTTTTTCATGCAATAAGTTGAACCCATATAACAAACACTTGATTGTGGTACTTCTCCTTTTTGTTGATGACAAAGGGGGAGAAGTATGTTGATGACATGACATATGATGCATAAGTTTTATGCATATGTTCATGATGATGTGTTGCAAGTATTCATGATGAATATTACAATGACTTGAATTCTGTTTGAATTCAAGGTTCTATCAATATGGCATATTGATAGGGGGAGTTTGTTTAAACTCCGGGAGTTAAGGTTAACTTCGTTAGTCATCAATTAGTTGTCATCATCAAAAAGGGGGAGATTGTTGAATCTCAGATTTTGATGATGGAACTAATTGATTGTGTTTAGTTGTTTAATTGTATTTTGAGTGATGCAGGTCTACTCGATCAGGTTTAGACAGTTGACGCAGGAGGAATTGACGTTGCGCTGGAAGAGATCACGTTAGGATATTGGATGGCTGAACGGTTCGAACGTCGGGCATCGGGCCAAGGAGAGCGAAACTGTGCCAAGGATATCGGCATTGCGGAGGTCAACCGCCGATTGGGCAACAAGCCACAAGAGAGGATGATGCGCCGAAGAATCGGACGAAGCGCCAACCAATGACGTGCCGGGCAACAGAATGTCAATTCGCTTTATAATAATTGTCTAGATCGGAGTAGAGTTTTTGCTTGTGTGTGCAGGATTAACTACGATAACGATGAAGACATAAAGCAAAACAAAGTGTCAGAGTCAAGCACGAAGGATTCATTGCGAGTTCGAGAGTTCGACGGAAGTCCGAAGGTTCGTCGGGAATGCTGTCGAAACTAGCCAAGAATGAGTAGGGAGCTTGTCGAAGGGTTTTTCGGAAGCTCGCCGGAAGGTTCGTTGGAAGTTCGCGGAGCTCACCGAGAATGATCGGAGCTTTCCGAAGAAGCTCGTTGGAACTCGCCAAGATCAAATCGTGAAGTCTAGGAGCTTGTCGGGAGTCCGCAGAATGGTTTCCGAGAGTTTATCGGAAGACCGTCGGAAGTTCGCCGAAAGCTCGCCGGAAGAAGTCTTGACTTACGAACTTTGTAATAGCTTATAAAATGTCTTTAAATTCGTAGTTATCACATTAATTAGAGTTAGGATTAGGTGTTAATCCTATAACCCAAGTAGGGGCTAATTGGGCCCGAGTTCGGACTAGTTTGGGCCAAGTTTGGAGCTCAACCAGTGAGCTGATTTGGCCTAGGCGGTGGCACCGCCTAGAGTGGCGGTGGCACCGTCCAGCACCCGAGTGCTGGGCGGTGACACCTCCTTGGCTGGGCGGTTGCACCGTCCAGCACCCGAGCGCTGGGCGGTGGAACCGCCTGGTTGGGCGGTGGCACCGCCAGCACCGGGAACCCTAAGAGAATTCAAATTTTGGAGCCCAAATTTGAATCCTCTTGAGGCCTATAAATACCCCTCAAATCTCAGCTGAGGTTACAATTTTTGAGAAGCATTTGATTGAGAGAAAAGTCTTAGAAAGTCTTAGCAAGTCTTGTTTTCAATTTGCTAGAGAGTTCTCCTCCTTCTTTCTTATTGAAAATTTGTAAGAGGTTGAGCTGCTTGTAAAAGGTTGTAAGAGGGGTGTTTACCCTTCCATTTCAAGAGATTTGCTAGTGGAAGGTGGGAGCCTCATCGAAGAGGGGCCTCGCAAGTGGAGTAGGTCATTTGACCGAACCACTCTAAAATCGGCGTAATCTCTGGTTTGCATTTCATTATTGTCATTTACATTACTGCAAATCTTCTTACTGCTTTAGTTCCTTATTACCCTTGCTGCGCAACTTTAAGAATACGCTTTCAAGTTAAACTTTTCAAGTTCCGTTCTTATCGTACGAAAGATTTTTCTAAAACCAAAGTTTTAATCCGCTGCACTAATTCACTTAGTGCCGCTCCAATCCTAACAGTAGAAAGAAAGAATAGAAATTTACAAGAAATAGCAAGAACCATGTTGAATGAACATAGTCTACCCAAATATTTTTGGGCCGAACCCATAAACACGACTTGCTATGTCATGAATAGAGTTCTAGCAAGACCCTTACTCACCAAAACTCCTTATGAGTTATGGAATAACAAAAAACCTAATGTTTCATATTTTAAAGTTTTTAGGTGTAAGTGTTTTATCTTGAATGAAAAAAATGCCTTTTGAAAATTTGATGCTAAATCCGATGAAGAAATTTTTCTTGGCTATTCTTTGATTTCTAAAGCATTTCGTATCTTCAATAAAAGAACTTTAATTATAGAAGAATTCATTCATGTTATTTTTAATGAGATTTTCGAAATTAAGAAAAATGATTTTGATGATGATGTTAACTTTAATAGCTTGAATTTAAATGAAATCATTTCTCTAACTAGCAACTTGGATGCATCCACTTCCGAAACATCCTTACCTAAGGATTGGAAGTGTGTAGATGCTCATCCTAAGGAGCTAATCATAGGAGACACATCTAAGGGGGTTCAAACATATTCTTCTTTTAAAATTTTTTGTGCCAACACTGCTTTTCTCTCCCAAATTGAACCAAAATGTATTGACGAAGCCATGAAAGATGATTCAATGATTATTACAATGCAAGATGAGTTAAATCAATTTGAAAGAAATGAGGTGTGGAAGTTTGTTCCTAGGCCAAATGACCATTTAGTTATTAGTACTAAATGAGTCTTTAGAAACAAGCAAGATGAATTTGGTATCGTGGTTAGAAACAAGGCTAGATTAGTGGCCAAAGGTTTCAACCAAGAAGAAAGTGTCGATTACGAAGAAACATTCGCTCCTATGGCTCGATTAGAAGCCATAAGGATACTCCTTGCCTATGCTAGTAGTATCAATTTCAAGTTGTTTCAAATGGATGTTAAAAGTGCTTTTCTTAATGGCTTTATTTCCGAAGAAGTTTATGTTAAACAATCTCCCGGATTTGAGAATAATAGTTTCCCTAATCATGTGTTTAAATTAACTAAAGCTCTCTATGGTTTAAAACAAGCCTCAAGGGCTTGGTATGAGAGACTTAGTTCATTTCTTATTGAAAATAATTTTTTTAAAGGCAAGGTCGATACTACATTGTTTATTAAAAATTTTAAAAATAATTTTTTCATTGTTCAAATTTATGTTGATGATATTATTTTCGGTTCCACAAATGAATCTCTTTATGAATCATTTGCTAAGAGTATGAGTCTTGAATTTGAAATGAGTTTGATGGGAGAATTAACCTTCTTTTTGGGTTTACAAATCAAACAACTAAGTAATGGCATCTTTATTAGTCAAATAAAATATGCTTTAGATTTGCTAAAAAGGTTTAATATGGATAGTTCAAAAGCTATCAACACTCCTATGAGCACCTCCACTACGTTAAAAATTGATAAAAGTGGAGAAAGCTTTGATCGAAAAACTTATAGGGGTGTGATAGGAAGTTTACTCTACCTCACTGCAACTAGACCTAATATCATGTTTAGTGTAGGACTTTGTGCTAGGTTTCAATCTAATCCTAAGATATCTCATCTCAAAGCAGTTAAAAGAATATATAGATATCTTAAAGGAACCACAAATCTAGGATTATGGTATCCAAAATCCAAGAATTTTGAGTTATTTGCTTATACTGATGCGGATTTTACTAGATGTAGACTAGATAGAAAAAGCACTTCAGGAACATGTCAATTTTTAGGATACACACTTGTTTCTTGGTCATCCAAGAAACAAAACTCGGTTGCACTATTTACAACCGAAGTTGAGTACATTGCAGCTAGTGCATGCTGCACATAAGTTATGTGGATGAAAAACACTTTAGAGGATTATAAGATTCATCTTAAAAATATCCCCATAAAATATGATAACACAAGTGCAATATGTTTAACAAAGAATCCCATTCAACACTCTAGAACAAAACATATTGATACTAGGCATCACTTTATACGAGATCATGTCACTAATCATGATGTAATCCTTGAGTTTATTGATACTAAACATCAATTAGCTGATATTTTTACAAAACCTTTAAGTGAAGAATAATTTAATTTTATTAGTAGAGAATTAGGAATGTTGATTTGTCCGAATACATAAATTTGTTGAACTTTGTTTTTGGACTTTCTTGATTCTTTGATCACTCACTTCAATTCGGTGCTGAAAATTTCATAATACGAATTTTACATGATGATAAGATTGTGTACTTCAATAATATGTTTACTTTGATGTTGGAAATTTTGTGCCTTGATGCTAAAAATTTCTATAATGATGAACATGTTTACCTTCATGATTGTAATTGAAAAGCTAAAACAAAACATTGTCCGAATGCATGATTGTATTGTATTTCTCTTCCGAATTTAATGTATTTCTTGAATGGAGCTTTCATGAGCCTATGCCATAACGAATTTATTTCATATCAATGCTCCATCACTTAATGATTTTTGATACATGGAATTAATTGACAAATGCATCTTCATAGACTTATCTTTTGTGAATTTTTATTGAGAAATGGATTTGATGTAATCATTCTTTCACATGAATTCCTTCTTGATGAAGGAAGACTTTTTGAGATGAACACTTGCAAGGATTTAATTTCGCATGTATATCTTGATCCTTGTGAAAAATGAAGCATGATTTTACCATTTTGAATGAAAAATAAAATGAAACTCTCTTATTGTTTTTAACTTCAATCAAAGTTGGTTCTCAATGGTGTTTCCTCCTTCATGCAAAGTTTTGATGATAAAGAAAAGGGAAGAAGTAATGAAAGCTATCTCTTTAATGTGAGAACTTTTGAATGATACCATGTCATGAATGCTTGGAAAATAATTTGTATGAATTTCTTTACAAGTTGAAAAATGACATGAATTTTTACCATATTTGCATTTATTGTTGAATCATTCTCCTTTTTGTTGATGATAAAGGGGGAGAAATATGTGGTAAATTGATGATAAATTGATGTATGCAATTTTACACTTGAAATGTTTGCATTATGATAAGATATCTAGAGCTTATCTTGTAATTTTATAAATTAATATATTGTCATAGAATGAATTGCTATGATTGCTATCCCTCATATTTGAAATAAAAGATATCTAGAGCTTATCTTTAATGTGAGAACTTTTGAATGATACCATGTCATGAATGCTTGGAAAATAATTTGTATGAATTTCTTTACAAGTTGAAAAATGACATGAATTTTTACCATATTTGCATTTATTGTTGAATCATTCTCCTTTTTGTTGATGATAAAGGGGGAGAAATATGTGGTAAATTGATGATAAATTGATGTATGCAATTTTACACTTGAAATGTTTGCATTATGATAAGATATCTAGAGCTTATCTTGTAATTTTATAAATTAATATATTGTCATAGAATGAATTGCTATGATTGCTATCCCTCATATTTGAAATATAAGACTTGAAAATGGATGTCATGTCTTGACATCATTTTTAGAAAGTTACATCATGATAGTAATCATGATGGGTGTATTGATAAGTTTAAATGAACTTAACTTATCGATATGTCTCTTGAATTCACAGGTTTTAAATTCAAGAATGACTTTTCTCAAGTATGGCATATAGATAGGGGGAGTTAAGGTTAACTCCGTCATCAATTGATTGTCATCATCAAAAAGGAAAAGATCGTTGAATCTCAGATTTTGACGATGAAGTCAATTGTCATTTGTTTATCTAATCTATATGTTGAGAAAAGTGTGTAGGATTAACTACGATGGTAGTAAGATATGCAGTAGATGTTGAGTCGGAGTCAAGACCAAGATCATGTTAGGAGTTCGAGAGTTCGTCGGAAGTCCTAACGTTTGACGAAAGTTCTA